>NW_024081150.1:1238949-1262307 GCF_003009895.1 Hyaena hyaena
AGAGAGGGAGTCACAGACTGAAACAGGCTCCAGGCTCTGAGCTGGCAGTCAGCACAGAGCCCGACGCGGGGCTCGAACCCACGAACCGCGAGATCATGACCTAAGCGAAAGTCGGACGCTTAACCGACTAAGCCATCCAGGCGCCCCATAAGAAAACTATTTTAAATCGTACCATGCTTTTGAAAACTAAACTTCTTTCTACATCTGCAATGCATGCTACAAAGAATACCTATAAAGTTAGAACCACTCCCAAACCACAAATTCACTAAATACCCATCTATATTTTTTAAAACATGAAAATATTCATAAATGTTAAAGGGAAAGAGTGCAGAGACAGAAGGAACAGAAGTAGCATTCATTAGGCTTTTGCTAAGGACTAGAAATTATACTAAGAGGTTTATTTACATTCTCTAATTTAAATTTAAGCTTACAATATCCTTATGAAGTAAATGTGCTAGTTAGTTTTTCAAAACATCCGACTTAGGGAAGCAACAGGAATAATCCATGACAAATAAGGACTCACATCTACAAAATTAAAATGCTACCATTACTAAGAGAGTTCCACACCAAAGAACAGTTTTTAGTTGAATAAAAAGAAAAGTAGCTGAGGGAATCTACCACAGATTCAAAGAGTAGTTTAAGAATTAAATCCTTAAGAAATATTAAGAAGGTGAAAAATTGTTCTGCTAAAGGGTATTTTGTCAAACTTACATAGAGTCAGAATAGATATTAGCAAAGACAGGGAAATTAATTTATAAAGAAGAATGTTAATTAAAACCTGAAAGAACTCTGGGAAAAATTACTTCTGTTATTTATTTCAAGAAATCTTTTGAACTGCTAATGAGAACATTTGGATTATCTCAGGAATAATTGCCTTAGTATTTATTGTATCAAATTATGAGTTTCTAAAGTTAAGGTGAAGGAGAGAGCTTAGTCGCAGATGAAGGCAAAAATAATGTAGCAACACAGAAATAAGAAATTGGTAAACAAAATATAGGTTAAGCTTAGATTTGACTAAACTGAAAGTAGGATAAAACTTTGGCACTTAAAAAATATTTAGGGTTCAACAATGACAATGCCATCTGGAAAGTTGTCCCTAACAATCCATTCCACTTTCACATTATTAAATCTAGGGACTCAGAAAACAGATATTTGAAGAAAGAAGAGGAGAAAGAAGAGAAAGAAGAGGAAGAAGAAGACTGACTCTGGAAAGTTTTTTTTTTTTCACCTACTGTAAGACCAACAAATCATTAAGAAAGCATAATAGAAGGCCCATCCTCATTATGTTGCCAGTAATCTCATACCAACCAGAAATCCACGCTAGTATCGCTCTGGCTGCCTTAAGAAAACATCAGGCACACAGAAGTTATGTATTCCTCTCTCTGCTCTCTCTCTCCACTACATTCATTTGTTTAGTATAAATTGTCAGAACAGGACTGGGCAGAAAGGATAAGAGAGGAACTAATGAACTTGGGTACATTTCTCATCTCTCAGCATTATAACTAGAGGTAGTAGTAGAGACAGAGAGGGGATGGGGCATCTGTTTCTTCTTGAGTTTTGCTCACTTTCATGTGTTCTCATTGGCAATCTAAGAGCCAGATAGATGGAAAGGAAGACACTGCATCAATCCAGCAGAGTTATGCTAGATGAAAGCCAGTGAGATAGTGGGAGCTTTGCTGGGATCTGTGGAGGACAACCAGTTGGCCATGTGTGGCCCAGGAAGCAGTCTCACAAGACACAAGGGGTCGTAAAATGGGGCCGTGAGCGATTCACATGGACAAAACGTTAACACACAAAGACTTGAATGGATTTTCCTTCATTTCAGAGTAAATACATATATTAAAAACACTGAAATCTAAAATAAAGATAAGAATAGGCTGCATTGGGGCGCCTGGGTTGCTGAGTAGGTCAAGTATCCTACTCGTGACTTCGGCTCAGGTCTTGATCTCACAGTTTGTGAGTTTGAACCCTGCAGCAGGCTTTACACTGACAGCACAGAGTCTCCTTGGGATTCGTTCACTCTCTTTCTCTCTCTCTGCCCCTCCCCCACTCGTGCATGTGTGCTCTCTCTCTCTCAAAATAAATAAACATTAAAAAATTAAAAAATACATGAAAAAGAAGAATAGGTGAAGTAATCAGACATAACAGGCTTATAGGATAATTCTTTTACAAAATCAGAGTTTCTTTCAAAGAAAACTGGCGTTTTCCAAGTGTAAAAGAAATATCGATGAAACTGAAGTGGAATATAATAAAGAGAGAATGGGATGGGATAAAAATACAACACAATTCAATAAAGGAGATGGGTAAGAAAAGGAAAAGTCACAAGGAAATTACAAATGCAATTGTGGAATGAAATGCATTGGTGGAAGAAAGATTTAGCTTTACAGCCATAGAGGCAGTATGTGAATGCAACTGAGAGGCTACGAACAATGTTTAGGAAAAGAGTAATGCATGAAAGAAATGAGGAAGTGGAATGATAGGCTGAATATTTAGACATATTTTTAAGAATTGTATGTACACCTTTAAAGCACATCAAATCGAAAAAAAATAGTTAGGGAGAGGGAGGCAAACCATAAGAGACCCTTAAATACTGAGAACAAACTGAGGGTTGATGGCAGGTGGGAGAGAGGGGAAAATGGGTGAAGGGCATGGAGGAGGGCACTTGTTGGGATGAGCACTGGGTGTTATATGAAAACCAACTTGACAACAAGCTATATTAAAAAATAAAATCAAAACTGCATAAAGAATTAATAAAACACTTCAATGAACTGACAAGTGATCAATGAATTGAAGAAAATTTCCATGAAAGAGAGGCAATGTCCACCTTTCAGGATTTCAGCTCTGGGTAAGACCTCTCTACTATTTCCACTTTCTTTCAGACCTATTAAGTTCACCTGCATGCATATTAATACAATTTAGTATACCTAATTATAGTATCATAGGGTATTTAAGATAGAGACTATCTCTTTCTTCAATCATTCCAAAATCTTATCCACAACAGTATTTGCAATGGAGAGAGGACTTAATCACTTAGTCTTCTCATCTCTAGGTCAGACACCAGCAATCTATCTTTTTTTTTTTTTTTACATATTTATTTGATATATGTATATTTTCATTGGGTGAAGTGTCTTTTTAATGTTATTCCCATTTTTTTTTTTTTTTACAAATAGTTTATTGTCAAATTAGTTTCCACATAACACTCAGTGCTCATCCCCACAAGTGCCCTCCTCCATGCCCATCCCCTCCTCCCCCCCACATCCATCAGTCCTCAGTTTTTGTCAGCATTCAAGAGTCTCTCATGGTTTGCCTCTCTCCCTTTCCCCCACCATTTCCGCCCTTCTTCTCCCCCTTGTTCCTCCATCATGTTCCTCCTAATCTTCCTATACTTGCAAACATATGATATTTGTCCTTCTTTGCCTGACTTATTTCGCTCAGCATAACACCCTCAAGGTCCATCCATGTTGCTACTCATGGCCAGATTTCATTGTTTCTCATTGCCATGTAGTATTCCATGGTATAGATAAACCACATCTTCTGGATCCATTCGTCCGTTGATGGACACTTAGGCTCTTTCCATGTTTTAGCTATTGTGGAGAGTGCTGCTATGAACATTGGGGTACATGTGCTCCTATGCATCAGCATTTCCGTATCCCTTGGGTAAATTCCCAGCAGTGCTATTGCTGGGTCCTAGGGGAGTTCTATTGTTAGTTTCCTGAGGAACCTCCACACTGTTTTCCAGAGGGGCTGTACCAGTTTACATTCCCACCAACAGTGTAGGAGGGTGCCCGTTTCTCCACATCCTCGCCAGCATTCAGAGTTCTCTGATTTGCTCATTTTAGCCAGTCTGACTGGCGTGAGGTGGTATCTCAGTGTGGTTTTGATTTGTATTTCCCTGATGAGGAGGGATGCTGAGCATCGTTTCATGTGTCTGTTGGCCATCTGGATGTCCTCTTTGGAGAAGTGTCTGTTCATGTCTTCTGCCCATTTCTTCACTGGGTTGTTTGTTTTTCGGGCGTGTAGTTTGGTGAGTTCCTTATAGATTCTGGATATTAACCCTTTATCTGATATGTCATTTGCAACTATCTTTTCCCATTCCGTTGGTTGCCTATTAATTTTCTGGGTTGTTTCCTTGGCTGTGCAGAAGCTTTTAATCTTGATGAGGTCCCAACAGTTTATTTTTGCTCTTGATTCCCTTGCTTTTGGGGATGTGTCAAGTAAGAAGTTGCTGTGGTGGAGGTCAAGGAGGTTGTTTCCTGCTTTCTCCTCTAGGGTGTTGATAGTTTCCTGTCTCACGTTCAGGTCCTTTATCCACTTTGAGTTTATTTTTGTGCATGGTGTGAGAAAATGATCTAGTTTCATTCTTCTGCATGTTGCTGTCCAGTTCTCCCAACACCATCTGTTAAAAAGGCTGTCTTTTTTCCATTGGATATTCTTTCCTGATTTGTCAAAGATTAGTTGGCTGTATACTTTTGAGTCCACTTCTGAGTTCTCGATTCTGTTCCATTGGTCTATGTGTCTGTTTTTGTGCCAATACCATACTGTCTTGATGATGACAGCTTTGTAGTAGAGGCTAAAGTCTGGGATGGTGATCCCTCCCGTTTTGGTTTTATTTTTCAGTATTACTTTGGCTACAGGAAATCAAAAGAAATCAAAAGAAAGCTGGAGTAGTGATACTTATATCAGACAAACTGGACTTTAAATTAAAGACAATCACAAGAGATGACGAAGGGCACTACATAATAATTACAGGGTCCATCCATCAGGAAGAACTAACAATCATAAATGTCTACGCACCGAATATGGGAGCACCTAAATATTTACAACAATTAATCACAAACAGAAACAAGCTTATAGATAAGAATGTGCTAATAGCAGGGGACTTTAATACTCCCCTTACACCAATGGATAGGTCAACCAGACAGAAAATCACTAAAGAAATAATGGACTTGAAAGACACATTGGACCAGATGGATCTGACAGATATATTTAGAACTTTACATCCTGAGGCCAGGGAATTTACTTTCTTCTCAAGTGCGCATGGCACATTCTCCAAGATAGATCACATACTGGGACATAAAGCAGGCCTCAATAAATATAAAAGAATAGAGATCATACCATGCACACTGTCAGATCACAATGCTTTGAAACTTGAAATCAATTACAGGAAGAAGTCTGGAAAACCTCCAAAAACATGGAGGTTAAAGAACACCTTCTAAAGAATGAATGGGCCAATCAGGCAATTAGAGATGCAATTAAAAAATATATGGAAACAAATGAAAATGAAAACCAGCAATCTATCTTATTTTTCTTTAGATAACCAGTTTTCCATGGAAATAATCATCTGTGATAGTCTTCTCTGGTAGCACAACATTCTTCTGTTAATATATGGTTACATCAGTTGAATATGATAGTGTAAAATATGTGAGATAAAATAGACTGTGGTAAATATGTTGTTCCAATTTCTTGCATATCAGTCTCCTTTAACATTTTGGTGTTAGCATATTTACATTTAAGGAATCATAGAGTAAATATCAGCATTTATAGAAGATGGCTCTGGAATATCCTTATTTGGAGATTTAAAAAATTGTGCTAAAATACACATAACAAAATTTTCTTTTTTTTTTTTTTATCATTTTTAAGTTTAGTAGTATTAAGTACATTCAGGTTGTGCAGCCATCACCACTATCTATCCCCAGAAACTTTTTTCATCTTCCAAAGCTGAAATTGGTACTCTATACCAATTAAGTAATTATTTCCCATTCCTGTATTTTCCTAGCCAATGGAACCCACCATTCTAGTCTCTGTCACCATGAACTTGACTATTCTAGGTACCTTATATAAATGGAATTATATACTACTTGCTCTTTTGTGACAGACTTATTTTACTTAGCATAATGTTTTCAAATTTCATCGATGTTGTAGTATGTGTCAGAATGTCCCTCCTTTTTAGGGTTGAATAATATTCCACTCTATGCATACACCACATTTTGTTTATTCGTTCATCTGTTGATACATACTTGAGTTGCTTTCATATTTTGGCTATTGTGAATAACGCTGTTATGAACATAAGTATCCAGATATCTGTTCAAGTCTCTGCTTTCAATTCATTTGGGTATATGCTCAGAGTCAGTTTTCTGGATCATATGGTAATCTGTTTAAATTTTTGAGGAACCATCTCACTGTTTTCCAGAGTGGCTGCATTAGTTTACATTCCTACTCGTCATGCACAAGGATTCCAGTTTCTTTAGGTTCTTGGTGATCTTAAATGTATTTTTTTCTCTAGATGGACTGATTATGAGTTGAGGAAGACAAAAAGATCTAGATGATGTTTAAAGCCCAACCTGTCTTGTCACCTGTGATGCATTGCCTTTAAGAAAGAATTTACTGAGTAATATTTTACTTGCCCCACAGGGTTAATAAAACGTTTATTAATATACGACTTTTTGTTAGACAATAGATTACATGCCCAACTTAATCTTTCAGGACTCAAAGCAATATATTGTTCAAAGCATGCATCCCCATGTTCTGCTATCAATATTATAAAAATGGAATATCTGGAGGTTGGCAAATCATTGCAATTATTTGGTATTGGTATGTTGAAATGGAAATAAAAATAGAGGGACTTGTCTCGGGTTAATTCCCCCCAACCAGACCCCGACATGAAAATCTGTGTAAAAGTGATTAAGAAGTGTTCCCAGCAGAGATTATAGGGGAATGGGGGGAAGAAGAACCCAAGCCAAACAAAGGTACCTTGTCCAGGGTGCAATATTGTGGAACACTGTCACTCCACAGTGTCACTTTGGCTAGGTCCTGCCAAGGAACTCTAGAGGTGAGTTGGGTTGCACCTCAGGGTGGTTCCAGTTGGGAAAAAAAAGCCAGTTTATTGACCAGCTATTGGTGAGGTGTGATCAGGGATTTCCAGCTGTCCTGTGCAGCAGGGAAATGAGTTCTGGCAGCTGGAGGCCACCCTCCAACAAAAAGACGTGGGGATTGGCTATTGGGATTGAAGCCACACTGGGCGTGTGTATGAACATGGTATAAGGATCCAAAGGGATATGGCAGAGCACTACAGCTTCTGCCACAGAGGTCAGAAAAAGGCAGTGTGTATCCTGAGGATAGGAATAGACAGGCAGGGATTAGGGTCGGGTGCAGTTAGTGTCAGCCATTTAATAACGTGGAGTGCCTGGGTGTCTCAATCAGTTGGTTGAACATTCGACTCTTGATTTTGGCTCAGGTCGTGATCCCAGGGTTGTGGGACTGAGCCCCATATGTTGAGCATGGAGCCCACTTAAGATTCTCTCTCTTTCTCTCTCTCCCTCTCTCCCTCTGCCCAACTCTCCGACTCATGTGCTCTCTCTCTAAAATTAAAAAAAAAAATATGTATATATATATATATATAAATAACTTGAAGAAAGAACTTTGTATCAAAACTTTATTTATTAAACAAAAAATGCACCATTGGAATAACATTTCTATAAAAAATGAATATGAGACTGTTCTACAGTGATTACAAAACCCCCTTTTCCTCCTGTGGTAGTATACAAGATCGAGTGTAGAAACAGTCATTGTTTTAAACTGTAAGCAAGTATCCTTTCTCATAGAACAAGATTTACACTTAAATATTGCAATCACTAGTCTAATTTGGTTAACAATGCTAGAGTCTTGACAATTTAAAGAAACTCTTTGTAGGCTCAAAATACCTTTGTTTTTTTTTAAAGGTGTTTTGGAGCAACAAAAAGTTTCTTTTTCCACTAAGGCTAGTTAAAGCTGTAGTATACCCATTTCTACCAAATAAACCTACCACTAGCACACTAACAATTTGAATTGCAAAGCCCTTTGAGAGAATGAGTAGCACTGATCTGTAAAATGCTATCAGAATATTTTAGATTTGGTGTTATCTCGTTTGAATGACCCTGGAAAGGGAGAAGGTGGTAAGGATGAAACTTCAGTGGAGGCTTTGCCTGGAAGTATCCTCATACTCAGCAATGGACAGTTCATTTCCAAAGTGGTCCCTCTGAGATATGGAACACTGCAGCTTTAATAGCCGTATCTAGATTCCCAACCAGATCTCCCTTTTTATCATAAATTATCCAAAAAGAAGCCACTCTAAATAATAAATTAAATATTACTTATAAAAAGTACACCCCAGACCCACCCACCCATCCCCCAAACAAGCTGACAATTCACAAAGTTCAGAATTGCCAGGTTTACCCTACAATAATAAAAAACGACATTTCTTCTCCTCTCCAACATTCCTTTCTTGCATCTGAAAATACACTTTCAGCACACAGTGAGATCCCTTGGCCCATGCATCTGTGACATCTTGTAGAGTTTTGCTGTTGCTCTCCAACCAACAAAAAGTTATAGGATGGCAATGTACAAAGGCTCTCTGCTGAGAGCAGGAGAAGAAATCCTTCAGAGAGTGCAGCCAGAAGTCGCCAAGTGAACGTTACCCGACAGCGGCAATGCAGAATGCGGAAGTAATATGTAGTTGTGGATGTGGGCGTGGCATGGAGTTTCCTATATAACCTCACTGACCGGGAAATAGCAGGCATTTCTTTTCATTGTTACCTTTTGGAAGCAAGTACTTCGATAGCAAAGTATGCCAAAGCATGGGAATGTGTCTTTTGCATTGGAATGGAACGTCACTCAAAATATCTATGATTTTCTAGGTATCTAATGTGATTTAAATCATTGGAATAAGCGAAAGGCTTTTCTGTGCAACATTTAAGTGACTTCTGAAATTCATGAGAGAAATAGACATTATGAGTAAAATGTTGCTTCAAAAGAAATTTTTAGAAGAGAGAGAGATTATAGATTTGAGTGTGTGCCTGCTTCTGCAGATGTAGAATGGTATGGGTTCTGTATTGTATACATGGTTATGAACAGGATAAGATAGTTGTAACTGGCTTTGAGGACAGTGGGCAATGGCATGAAGTAAACTAGTTGACTGAGGGAAGGAAAGCAACCTTGTTCCACACCTATTTTAAGGTTCAGATGATTTTGCTTTCTTTAAACATACCTAAAACAAGAACATGTTTTTCTACTTTTCCTTGTCTCATGGACTAGAAATGGAAACTCTAAAACCACAAGTTTGAGTCTGGGATCCAATTTCATCGGAAATGGCACGGCGATTTCTTTAGAGGTGACATTTTGTTGTTGGTGTTGGAGTTATAGTTCAGCTGCCATATGTGAAATCCTCTATTAAATTTGGAGGAGATTTTAGTTATTTCTCTAAACAAAATCAACAGATAGATGTATCAAAAGGGTGGATAAGAATGCACAATCACCTTCAAACACAGACTATGAAGGTTTCCAGAAAAACCTACTTAGAGATGCTTTATTGGAAAAGCCAATCAGTGCCAAACTTGAAACTTTCCAAATATTGTCTGGGACAACATACTACTGCAGGGCCTCTCTCTCCATTTGTAGCTGCTACCAAGGCAGAGGACCAAACATACACGTCATTTTGAACACTCCTTATTTTGAAGAGAATAATGTTATTATCCAATCCCACACAGGAAGTCTTAATAAATTCGCCTCTTTTATCCCTGGCTTGATCTGTTTTCCCCCCTCTCTCTTTTTATTCCCCAGATTGTTCAATTGAGTGTGCATTTTATAACACCCAAATGTAAAGTTCCATTATTTAAATATTCTAGAAGCTTATAGCATTATTCTACAAAGAGGTAGCTATGAGTGGTTTTTTATTGAATGTGAATCACTAAGAAATGTTTACCTTCTGGCCAGAGCTTCTTCCAAATATGCTTTACGCATGTGGGGCTATCTGCATTTTTGTAATTTTAACAAATGCAGAAATTTCTAGAGGAGAGAAAAATTGCTTTCTTATCAGTATGAAATACAACAGAAAAATACGAAACTTTTTCAAGAGGAGGCTCTTGCCTGACAGTTCAGCGCAGTGCAGGGGAGGACTGAGCGGACCCTGCCAAGTTTTATTTTCTTCTTATTCAGGGAGAAATGAGTCCTGGTGTCAGAGCTGCTGGTTGGCTGTCAAACATCACCCTATGGGAGTCAGAGAGATTTATGAGCTTAAAGAGCCCTGGATGTTATGAAGTAGGCTCAGAGTAGGAAGAAAATAGAGGCTATCTTGCAGTGTTCACAGATTGCTTCTTGTCAAGAGATCAGAACACAGGGAAATTACAAAGTTACCTGAAAACTTGAGCAGGCAGTCGTATATAAATGCAAACTCTTCAAGATAGTGGGGAGCAGAGTTTTACAAAAGTTGTAGTGAAGTCGTTGCACATTAAAACCATTGGGTAAAGCACATGAGAGTCTCTTGAGAGAATTTAAATGGATTCTACTATATCTTCAAGGCATGAAGCAAAGCCTTATTAGCATTACAAATTAGTAAAATAAACCATTGTATTCTTTTAATGCAGAAAGTTTCAGGAGCATGCACCAGAAATACACCTCTCACTGAAAACAGATAATGCATATTTTCATGTAGTTTTAACAATTTTTATTTGTTAAGATCAGTGACTTTGACTAGAGTCAACTAGAATTTTATGAAATGCTAGTTCTCTTGATTGTCCAGATATAGTCTATAGACTGAAGATGTGACTCTATCTGAAATTTGAGACTTGTAGCCTATATCAAACAGATCACTCACGATGTCATTCATTGGATAGCAAATGCCATCAGAGAATGTTCCTTGTTTATGAGTACTAGAAAGGGGGAAGCATGTAGGACCTCGAGTGGTAAAGCTAGCCTAATGAACATTTTCTGAAGTAATGAATTATTTCTGCAAGATTTGGGATTATGTTAGGAAATGCCTTATTCCCGGTCAGTGGAGGGTTGTCTACCTAAGTGCCCAGATTTTGAACAGGAATAATATGCCCCATAGAATAACGCCACGTAGCTCTTCAGAAGAACTTCAAGAAAATCTTAGTATATTGAAGAAGCACTCTTGTTGAAGGAACAATTTCACAAATGGACCGGACTTTCTAATGAACCATTTGAACAAGCCCTCTCTTTGACATCAGATTTCCTTCCCGACATAAAACTGTAAAAAAATAATCTGAATTATTACTTCTGTTACAGTGCCATTTTGCTCAAAATATTTTATTCAGGGATTCATATATAATTACCCACCTAATAAAAGGAGCTATTAGGTTGTAAAGATCCTATCCCTTCCATGCTCTTTTAAAATTATGACCTACTCAAGCTTGAAATCAAAGACAGAGCTGAAAGGAATAATTCAGCTGAAACTCTCTTATTGGGTTTTCAAGTCGCCTAACTGATAAATATGCAAATTAGCTCCCTTTTGGCGATTCAGCTGCATAAACAGGGATTAACTCCAAATGCAGCTGAAAATTCAGAAAAGGGTACACACAAAATGTTCTTATTTTCACCTAGTTCCAAGCTGTAGATAAACATGGAGATAGAAATTTAAAATTCTACTTCACAATGAAGATGCAGCTCAGAAAAGCATCCACTGGATTTATAATGTGTCAGAATCATTAAGTGACACCTTCCTCTCTGCTCCTCTGTGACTCTGGGCAGGCAGAGTGTAGGTTCCCTTGACAACAGGGCCTGGTGGTCGCCACTGGCCAAAACTGCTCCCTCTAAGTCAGTGAGGAGCCTGGTGGTGGAAGTGACATCTCACTCAAGGGCAGGTACTGTTTGCAACTGCCTTCACTTTCCTTCCCTTCCTCAGGGTCTGTTCTCAGGGAGTCTGCCATTTCCACAGAGGGTGACAGGGACGTTGGTCAGGCCAAGCAGTGTGTGGAGCTGGCCACCTCATCCAAGGCTGGCTGCCATGGAGAACTCAGGAAGGGACAGGATGTAGGGGGTGTGGTGGAGGTGGAAACACTTTCGGCCAGACTTCTGAGGAAGATGGCCTTGTGAAACCTTGAAATGTCATCACAGTGTGATATGGTACAAAAGCCACCCAAATCGAAAAGTGTCCTATTACAAGCTTAAGCACATAATTACGGTGTGTCTGAGAAGATTGCATATTGTATCCTCTTTCAAGAAACAGACTGCTACCGGCAAGATGCCACTAGTTGCAGATTTTTATATTCCTGTTCTCCAGACATAAATATTAACCAAGGGCAGATTGACAAATACTTGCAAAAATGGGTGAATTTTACAGCAACTTGCTAAAATCCTGCACTTGTGCAAGATGAATGCCTGAGTTACAAAACATAAGCATTCGCTGCCTTTTGTTTGTTTACTTATTTACTTTTTGTGCTGTCAAGCAAACATCCAATCCTTTGGTGCTATGTAGTGAGAGAATTTCAGTGGGCACTTTGTACTTTGAAGTTGAAAACAAAATAATGAGCTCGCACTGATTTGCCATGGCATGGGACAGGCTTCAATAATGCACTTGCATTTTGTGAGACTAGACCTACAGAAAAAGGAAATGACAGGCCTTGATGAAGGAAAACATAAACAGTAGTTATGACGGTGTGGTCACTGCAGTGGCAAAGACCCAGGACTAGTCTAGCAGCTTCAGCTTTGACATTGCAGTGAAGACACATATTTGCTTTTGTTTAGGGACTCCATAATAATCATTGTGAAATTCCTGATGCCTCTGAAAGAAGGGACACTTATTCCTTCGGAACTGCTTCAGGATCCTCCATAACTGAGTGGTCCTGATGGTTGACCTGTACACTGGTTAAGAGTTCTTGGACACAGGTGTGCTGTTTATGGGTAATTGGTATGCTGCAACGTTCCCAGAAAGTACACCTCATCAAGTGGGTAACACGTGTTAAAAGGCCGAGCCTGTGATGGCATTAAGTTGCTTCATTAACCCTTCCAAACTTGCCATTTGTTCACTCAAATCATCCTGTTCATACACCTACAGAAAGAACAAGAACAAAAAGTTAGTACAGATGAACGTTAATACATTCCCCTTATGAAGGCAGTGGCCATGTCTAGTTGGTTTACTCTGTATTCTGAAGCATGACACAGTGGCCCATAGCCATAGTGAGAGGCTGTGCTCAGAATACAATCATTGAATGAAGATGTCAGTAATAAAAGAGGTGGTGAGGAGAGGAACGATTGCATACTGTTTCACTAACTTCATCCCTGTGTTGAGGAGAAAGCTTGAGTGAAAAGAAAAAAAAAAAAATCTCAATTTCACATCGAGTTCTACCTGTCTAGCTGTGTGGTCTCAAGTTAGCGAGGCTCTCGGATATATAGTTCTTCTCAGCTACAAAATGATGATTATTTCTATTTCATAGTCTTTCTAAGTATCATGTAGCATGTTTAATGACTATCGAAGTAGCCAGTACATGGTTCACATTCAATATGTTCCCCTTTTTCCTTCCCATATGTGTCCAGCAGGACATGAACACAATGTATATCACCATGTTTCTTTTCTTCATAACACAACAGAGGTACATTTTTGTGGGAGCTTTATGGGATTTGCCTTGATCAGTGAAAGGTCTGAGGATTATGGCTTTGTTTTGTGAGTGGAAACACAATTCTCACCCCAAACCAGAGTTGGCTGTATGCACAGTTGTGAAAGCAACCTTATAGTCACCAATATGAAGAAGTCAAACTGCCGAAGTCTTAGTGAACATATTCTCCATAAGTATCACTTATTGTGAACCACTAGAATCAGGTGATTAGTAATACTCGATCATTAGTTGTCAAAGGATACCCTGGTCGCTGGCCTCAGGAATTTTGATTCAGTAGGTTATAGGACAGTTAGAATCTCTCTTTCTCTCTCTTTTTAAAAGCTTCCTAAGTAATTTTGATGACTAGCCAGTGTGAGGAACAAGGTTGTCGTATTGATTTGGATCTTGGTTCATTTATATACTTGTTCTTTTTGAGTTTGTCTCTTTATACATCAAATGAGAATAACAAGCTTGCTTCGTTGGGTAACTGGGAGGATTCAATAAGTTGGTGTTGGTGAGTATTAAATGTTCAATAAATGTTAGGTTTTTTTTTTCTTTTCTCAACATACTTTTCATTTTGACTAATACAGACCAGCCCTACTTGATTATTCTCACACATCCATTTGATTAACCTATTGAGCTAATGAGGCCTGAGTCATGATTTCTAGTTCTGTGTAGGACAGAAAAGCTACTCACTACCTGGTCAGAGTGTGTATCTAATCCTGCCAAATAAATACTTTTGATCCCAAAAGAACACCGGTGAAGATATGAGAGGTAGGGCCTAACTCCCTCTAGCCCTTCAGGAAACAGCTGAAAATGCATGGTATTAAACCATTGAAAATGGTATGTCTTATAGAAATCTCAGCATTCCAGTGAATGATTTGATCATATACCACATAATCTCCAGAGCTGAGTGGGGATTGACCAGTGGCCAATTCAGCTCAAAAGACTGGTCTACATATGAAGAGGGAGTTTGGAGGGAGGTGATTAGTTGATAATTCATTTCCTAAAATGTTGTCTCAGTTGTCTTGGTTGTTTTCCTTGAAGTATGTAGGTATTACTGTCCAATACAGCAACCACTAGCCACATGCAGCTATTGGATTGGAAATGTGACTAGTTTGAATTGAAATGTGTCATACATATAAAATACACACTAGATTCTGAACACTTAGTACAAAAATGTAAAATACCTTTTTGACAATTTTTAAATATTTATTGCATGTTGAAATGGTAACATTTTGGAAATATTGGGTTCAATGAAGGATATTATTCAAATTAATCTCATTTATTTTTACATCTTTTAATGTGGCTTCTAGGAAATTTAAAATTACATGTGTAGTTCATATTATATGTCTATAGGACAGTGCTGATCTAGATTACTTGCCCTATTTCTCTATATCCTTTAATGTGTAATTTTACTTCTTTCAATATTATACCTTTGGCTGTCACTCCTAAGAATTAACATTAAATGCATATTGGGCCACCTGATATTACAAGATGAGCTATATTACATAAATTTAGGAATTTGATCTGACTTGAGATAGGGTCAACCAACCTGAGACTAAACAAATATTGTACTAACCAGCCAAATCCTGAAAAGTAGTGCAATGAATTCCTATAAATTTGAATCTTTTTAAAAAAGTAGACAAAAAGGTATGTTAATCATAGAGCATACTTGTGCCAAATATTCACACACATACACATGTCCAGATTCCCTGGTTTCCAAGTAGTTAAAATACCTTATTGCTTGCAGTACTGAAAACAATGAAGTCAAGAAACAAATTATTGTTCATCCAAATGAGATGATTCTAACCTGTCACTTCATCTTTTTTCCCCCTTTCACCGTGATTTTTCAAGGCACCTTATATGACAGTTCTTTGCTCTCCTTTTAAATGCTTTCCCTTGAATTATGTTCAGAAACACTCTAGAGTTTTCTCATTTTCTACCTTTAGGTAACATCTTTTCAAATCTCCCTTATAACACATTTTGAGAAGAACTATTTTGCTCTCTAATTTTTTCAGCTCCTCTGATTTTCTTTCTGAGTTTTCTAATGTGACTGCTTCTTAGATTTTTCCTCTAGTTAGCAAACTTTTCTTATCAAATAAGTAAATTTCTCCTCTGATTTTCTAATTATGGCAGTTCCTTCTCTTTTACTTCTTAAACTCTTCCTTAATTTCTTCATTTTGTATTTTCTTCTTTTCTTATCTAGATTTCCAAGCTACAGTGTGATTTTAGAAGTGACGTGTATGATAACTTCAGAAAAGTCTTCAGAGGATAGCTTTTCGTTTTACTATTTTTTTATTTTAAAGGATAATTATATATATGTAGTCAAATGCCAAGGTATTTTATATAGCCCGTTGGAAGGAAATACATATATACATCTGTAGACATATATATATGCAAACATATGTAAATCCACACATTCTGTAGTCATCTGCTTGTATTTTAAGATTGCGTTTTGAGTATAGCAGTAGTCACTGCTTCACCAGATGCAGCATAAATTTCAAGGATGGCCTTACGTTGGCTGGATCCTCTGTTGCTTTGTGGCTTTCCTCAGATACTTCAGGGGCTGTTGGTACAGATACAGGAAGCAAAGGAGATCTTGCCTTTCCAGCCAACCCAAGAGAGGCTGTTTTAACATGAGTCTTGGGAAGAGTAGGCCCTGAAATAGAAAACACAGAGTGATGAAAGTAATGTATAAAACATTCTGGGGAACAATCTCTCAAGCGTGTAAGCCAACTCCAGTGGGTTGGCATTGATTCTAGGTTATTGTTCATTCTGTAGTATAGAGATGAATTATGACACAATGAATGGGCTCATTTTATTTCTACTAAATGGAAGACAAATTCTGATTAGGCCTCTCTAGACGAAGCTCCACCAGTCATATGTAATTTCAAGTGGATTCCAAATCATGCTGTGAAAGGTTGCCTGTGAGCTCCAGACTGTTCATCACACCCTACAAAGTGTCAGTGGAACTCATTTGGTGCCAGTCTCAGCTTTGGGCCAGAAAGCCCTGTGTTAGCCTGCCTAAATAAAGCCTAAATTGTTTAACAGCACCAAGGAATATTTTTGCAATTAAAAGATATGGTCACTTCTAGTCTACAAATGAATATTAGATGTTATAGTAAAATAAAATCCTTCATGGCTAAACTGATAGAATCTCATTATTAATTCTTTTTTTGGGGGGGGGGAAGATGTTATTCTGTCCTTACCAGTATAGCTTTTCTCAATAAAAGAAATTCTAATGTTCATGAAAATCATTTGTAAGAACTGCTCAGTTTCTACTAGATGACATTTCTACCTGTTATAAACAATGGCTACCTTTTCTTTGGGGATCTGAAATTTGCCTTATAAATCCTTCTTAGCTTATAGCAGTAATAAAATTTGTCCTTAGAGCCTAAAATAAAACTTTTATGGAGGTTTACTGAATCAGCTAGTATACCTCACATACCTAAGGACTTTGTCATTCTTACCTTTGTAACCAAAACTTCAGCACGGAAGGTATTGAATGAAACCATGAAAAGAAGTTTGCCTGAGTTCTCTTGTATCATCAATAATGATATTTGAGTTCTAATAATGCTAAAGGTGTATTAGTGCAAAATTTGGGGAGAAATTTTTTGTTTTGATCATACTTTGGTACACATAATCCCAGTTAATAAAACTCACAGGTTATTCTACAATCAGAGAAATTGTGCACATTTGCTTATTGGGAAAAAGTAATGCAAATAGTCTATTAATGGCCAGCAATTGGGTATATGCTAGGCAAAATAATGATAAAGCATAACAAAGCACCTTTTCTCATACTTTCATATTTATATGGCTTGACATGAATTCCTTCATACTTATATTCTTTCACTCTTAAACTTCAGGGATCAAAAGTTTGCAGTTGGAGTGATTTATCACTAGAGGGTGATCTTAAGTTTTTGGTAGCTCAGATGAAAAGAAATACAGTGACAAGAGGAATATGAATCATTTTCTTTAAGAGAAAATACAATATTAACTGAATGTCTACTAAGCTCCAGACCTATGCTAAGCACTTTAAGTCATTTTAGGCAAAATAACATAGTGGGAAGAATTTGGGATTTATCGATCTAATCTACATTCAGATCCTGGAAAGATCAACTGTGTACTAGCCATATAAAACCTTGGTCAACTGACTTAACTTCCCTTGCCTGTTTCTTCTTCTGTAAAATGGGAATGAGAATTTGTAAAGATTAAACAACATTATATAATTAAAGTGGCTGGTCCCTATAACTTGTTCAAAGAGGGCAAGTTATTATTAATATTTAATTTTCAAAACAATTCTACTAAATACCATTATTTTTAGTTCACATTTGAGAATGCCAAAACGGCATTGTCACAGAAAACTGCTTCTCTTAGAACACTCCACGAGCCACCTCTTCCTTCCCTATATTTAATAGAGTAGGTGAATTTTAAAAACCAGCACAGATTTCTGTACATACCTCTTATTTATCTTTTATTTTTATCTCTAATTTTGACTTAGGTTTTCTTGATTATGAAATATGTTTATTTACCTTTAGCTTTTAGCTTTAAAATTTTCAATAAACCAAACAATGTCTGAAAAATTTACACTTTAACTCATAAACATATGCAGTGTGTGTCTAATGCATATCAGAAATCAATTCACTTTAGCATAGATATCTGCAAAGAGAATGACACAAGAAAAAGTCAATAACAAAAGCGTAGCTTATCATGTATGAAATTCAAACAAGCTGTGCCTCTTTCATCTTAAGAAACATACAAGAATAAATATTATTTTAGAATTTATTAGATTGTTCTATAAAATTCCCTAATGTTTATTAGAGTACTTTTTTTGGTAGTTTTGCATGTGGGGAAATTATAGTTCTCACTATAAAAGTATATTTTGATGGTGTATTTTCTGCCCTGGATCCTAAACACTTGGGGAGATCCACAGTGTATTATACTGCATCTAAAGTACTTATATTATTACAATATAAGGCAAGTATGCCTAAAGAGTACCATAATTCAGACCTATTATAAAGACCATTATAATAATTGATTTTCTCTAAGGTCCAGGCAACAGTTATACATTCAGAACCTACTGAGTGCCAAACAATATTCAAGACACTGCATTTTACAGAAAGAACTAAAGACATTATCTCAGCTTCAAAGACCACACAGAGTGTTTAAATCTCAAGTGACTGCCTTTTTTTCAAGTAATATTCACAGATTCAAAGAAATTCAGAACGCTGGCCCCTTGAGGGCTCTTGGAGTTCACCTAGTGACCTTCCCTTTATTTTGCTGAACAGAACACTGAGGTCCGTAGAGATCAAAAGATCAAGGTTGAATTAAATTCGATAAAATTCCAGTATAGGTGAAGAATTTGTAAAGTTGATTATTAACAAGATTTGTCTGATATACTTTACAACCTTAAACATTTTCCGTTCATTTTCCTGGAAAAGGAAATTCCCTAGATGGGAATTAAGAAAAGACTATAGGGATATTTCTCAGAAGAGATTTTCCAGCACCCAAAAAAACAACTTGAGTCTCAAAACTGCCCTTGAGTAAAGTGGAGCAGACGTTATAAAACAAAGACTCCTATGGAAACATGCTATATTTGAAAGTTCATGCTCATGTTTTTGCATGTGCATTAACTCTGTTGTTATGTTATATTTGCATTTGTATAGATTCAGCATTTTCTACTCTGAACCACCAATGTTTTAAGCCTGGACACTTGGATCCTTACAAGCTCAGCAAGCTGAACCTCTTTCCTCATTTATGTATTCTTAGTTCACTATGTGTTACAGGTTCCTGTCTGGATTTTCTAGGGTGCATCCTTATCCTTCCACAGGGCCATGAGGCATACCTTTAAACTTTACCTTGTGCTAGAGACTTGATCAATGGCTTACTGCAATGGTTAAATTCTGAATACTTTTCTACATCATTCAAACTAAAAGTTTTTATATGAAATCACCAGTCTCATGGCATGAGCTGTGTTCAAGTAAGAAAGCAGTGTAATCATTTAGCATTTGTATTAGAAAGTGGTGGCTAGGAGCTCAGTCCAATCTGAAGAGGACACTGGGCGCCATCTTGCTGTTTCTTACCTACTGAGGAATTACAATTGTTGAGGGACCATGTATCTTGAGTCCATTCCTTCATATTGAACATTCCTAGATTTCAGTAACAGGTGGGGTGTTGCCACATTTCCTCCATTGCTTTTGGCCTTTTCTACACTGCCCTCAGAAGCGAGTTTATAGCCAGCTTTGTTCTTGCAGCCCTGTCCCCCCCTATTCTCTGTGTACTCATTCTTCACCCTGGGCTGCCTTAAGGCGTGGCAACCTTTGCTGTGCCCAAGAGTTTTTGGACACACTGAAAGAGAACCACAGTCCTGCCCTCCCAAAGAATCCATGGCAACACTAGCAATTAGAGAAAGAATTTTCATTAGGGTATTGAACTTCTGTTCTTCAATGTTGAGACATGAGAGAATTTTTCACAGCTTTTCCTACTTTTTGTAGATCTAGGGAGTAACCAAAAGAAAGACAAAAATTAAAAGAATTCTTTCTATGGCTTTCAGCTATGAATCTAAAATAACCTTAATCTGGCAGTCAAGATCCTCTGTGATCACTCCCAAATATGAAGGATGACTTTCAGATGTGAATAAGAAAAGCCATGTCACTTTCAGAGAGGATGTGAACAAAGCTGAGGGGGGTAGCAAGTGATAAGAGGGCTGGAACTGGTGCTCTGAAAAACTGTCTCCCTGTAGACAGGCCTCTGAGAGATAAGAGGTTCCCAATCCTGAAGATCAACCTGGTCTTCATGACAAAAGGTTTCTGATTTCTTGTATTATTTACTTTTTTTCTTATGAGAGTAAACTATGTATGATCTATACAATAAATTCCAAAAATGGAATGCATGTTCAAGTAAATAAATACTTAAGTTGAATCCTACTTTGGGACTTAGGAGTACCAGTTGTATAGTTTTCTGACTTTGGCTCCACAGTCTACTTTCTTTGGGTCTTGATTTGTTATCTATAAAGGTCAAACAATCTAATCTTTAAGCGATTAACTATAAAAGTATACAAGGAAGGAGAACAGAGCTGTTCTATGTATACTTAACTTTACATGTGGATTTCTTTGCTCTCCATAAGATCCAGGAAGCATTAGTTAATCCAAGGTAAAAAATGAATCCAAAGAAATCTCTGGCAAGTATATCCTTAAACTCCAATTACTGCAATGTAGGAGTTAAACTGGTGCCTTCTACAAGAAAATGTTCTATCATTTTCTCTTAAAATTATTAATGAGAAACCATAACAATTCTGGTTGTTTTGCTTTTTTATTTCAAACTAACAATAGACCATTCAAGTAAAAATAGGCAGTGTTAAATTATTGTGGGTTTACATTACCCATGATTAATTGAAAAATTTAAATTTACAAATGCTCAATCTGAAACCACTATAGATTTTCCCCTACCCAGGGTGCATGTTGAAGAAGTGTTTCAGGCGACCTTTAGGTAGAACACATGATGCTGCTATGCTAAATAAATGGGTCTACAATGATATACAACTAATTAAGTGAGCACTGCTTTGGTTTTAATGTTACTCTCCTCAGCAGGACCCATTAAGGGGATAAAACACAAATGAAGCTGAAGTTCTCAGACGGGCCAGCCATGTGCATCAGGTGTAGATAAGCAGCCTCAGCAGGAATTTACTGTTTTAAGCTTTATTGTCACAGTACAGTTATTAAACATTTCATTTGCTCATTAGGTACATAATGTATGACTGCCAGGTGCAAACTCCTGCTAGCATCTTTCTGCAGAGGGCTCTCCCACGTCAAATGATTCTTGGAGAGAAATGTGAAATTAGGCTGCAGCAAGAATAGAGTGAGCAGAGTGCTGCAGGTCAAATCAGAGGCCAGTGGGGAGCATGATTTTGATTTCAATATTAATTTCCACATCCTTGCCTACTTTTTCCCATTTCCTGCCTCATTTTCCACTTCCCCACCCTTAAGAATACAGATAAAATGGGTAGTTTTGAAGAGGCTTGGGTTCACATCTCCATTTGGTCTCTGACCCATTCAGCGATGCCTTACAAATGAAATGGACTGTCTTGGTCTAGTTTCTATGTGAACCATAATATCATTCTCACATATATTTACTATGAAATAACTACTTTGTTCTCTGGCTGTCTGGGGAAAAATGGAAGTATCATATCGTCATACACACATCTCACATGCAAAGAGCTTTTGAAGCTCTGGAAGAAATAAGAAACATGTACACAGGAAATGTATAATATTCTCTACCTTTTCATGTTGACAATATATTGAACAAAAAGTGAGTGGCTGTATATATCTAGATACAACAGCCTCGGGCATTCCTCATGAGTGATCGAATTTCAAGCATGTAAGGTTTGGCATCAATCTTAAAGCATTTAGTCCACTATGTGTATTCTATTTTAACGGTGAGAAACACACTTACAAGTCACTTCTTGGGACAGAAGCTTTGTGCTCTTCTAACCTTCCATCTCTCTTCAAAAATAAGGGAAACACTGAGGGTGTGTTAATGAGGTGTGTCTGCCTACCTCTCTACTCCTTTGTACTCCTCCCCATGTAAGGTGCGAAGTGGGGGCTACTGTGAGTGACAGGTTTCATTGGGCTACCTCTCTGTGAAAGGTGAGAAGGGAGGACTGATATGCTAATGGTCACTTCTCAAGTTCTAAAACCTGCCTGTTCTCTGACTCCTAACTCTTTGGCCTTGAACTTTCTGAAGGCTGCATTCCTTAAGCAAACAAGGAAAGGCCTAACTTCAGCAGGACAAGTAGATCTCTACTGTCTGTTGTAGCTCACAGCTAATGGGCCCAATAGTACTGCAGCCAGGGAGGGAGGAAGAGGTCTCGCAGCTACTACTACCCAGTTATCCCAGAGTTATTGCATGATTTGCTAGGATCCCTAATTTCTATTAGGTTATCAGCATCTTTTTTTTTTCTCTCTCTCTATTATTTTCATGAACTGGAACCCAGAGAAAGAAAGGGTAAAACTCAGGGACCCTCTCCCTGTCCCAGAGGCACATAAACTCCAGTAACACATCTTCACCTATGTTGTTTTATATATTCTTTAAAATAGGCCTTTTACATAATACCTTCATTGCTTATGTCTTGGAGATGGGAAAGTCCAAGTTCAAAGAAGATAAGGAACTTGCTCAAAGCTATTCAGCTGGTAAGTGGGTGTGGACTACTATTATTCTTAAAGGGCATACTCTTTCTTGGACAAAAAGAAAACATAAAATTCTACAGAGTAGGCTTTTAGGAAAGGCAGAGTGAAGTGGACAAGATGTTTTTATGCTGGAAAGAGAAGGAAAGTGTGGGCAGGAGAAGAAGAGAGAGAAGACAAGTTACAGCGTGGGATGGTGCTGATGGTGGTGATGGAGAGAGCAACAGAAGGAATAGGTCAGCATATTCCTGCTCTCTTCCCTATCTTGATCCCAGTTAGGTGCATTCCCAGCTAAGCAGTGAAACAGCATGAATGTAAACATCATAGCATCACAAACAGCATGAATATAAGCATCAAAGCATCATTGATGCCTTGTAGAAGAATCATAAACATGGTTATTATTAAGTAGATAATTTGAGTTTGCCTTTGTTTGCATAATGCAAGGGTAGAAACGTCTGCATTTTGTACCCCCCTTTTCCTGGTGGGATGCCACTCCCTCCCACACTGCGCCCATAGCCTTCCTCCTGCAAACCCCAAACAAAATACCAAGAACCATTATACAGCCCTACATCCTTCCTCATGATAGAAACTGATCCAATAATTTAACTATTGACAAACCGTTAGTAGCTTATAATCTTTCCCTTCTTGGGTTTATTTACATGTTTTTTTACAGTTAAATATTAGAAAGGGAAACAAATGTTTTGGATGCTTTTCTTTTTCTTTCTTTCTTCTTTCTTTCTTTCTTTCTTTCTTTCTTTCTTTCTTTCTTTCTTTCTTTCTTTCTTTCTTTCTTTCTTTCTTCTTTCTTT
>NW_024081150.1:1262714-1415791 GCF_003009895.1 Hyaena hyaena
TCTCTTCTTTCTTTCTCTTTCTCTCTTTCTTTTCTTTCTTTCTTTCTTTCTTTCTTTCTTTCTTTCTTTCTTTCTTTCTTTCTTTCTTTCTTTCTCTCTCTCTCTCTCTCTCTCTCTCTCTCTCTCTCTCTTTCTTTCTTTCTTTCTCTTTCTTTTACTAATGAGTCTTCTTTACCATTGCACCAGGGTAGAAGAGATGGTCTTGCTTCCTAGGACACCCCTCAAATATGATGCCAATGTTTTTCTGCCTTCTTTTTTCTCTACATGACAAGGTATCCAACTTACTGACTTGAGCTACTAAATAACAACTCAATAGGTAATTTAATTCCTTCTCTGAAGTAATACGAAGATCTTAGTTCTACCCATTTGTGCTCTGTTGTTCCTTCATACCTTTGCACATTGGAATCTAAGTCCGGAATTCACTGGGCCAACAGTAACTGAAGAAAATAGTACAGTTTTCAAAATACTGGAGGGAAGAAAGTGGTCAACTATGTTGAAGACATGAGTTAAATATTGTCCCAGATGGCTCTGAATCCATAAAAGTACTGTATACAAGGAAAGTGTTTATTTTACATTTATAATGAGTAAGGCAGAGCCTTACAGAAGGATTTAAAGGGACCTAAGTTTGATAAGTAGTCATTCTATAAAGTTTATGTTGGAAAATAATGACTAAGGATGAATAAGAAGCCCTCAAGGACAAAAACACTGTCTAATGTGTCTTTTTGTCCTTAGGACCTACAGCAGTGCCTAATCAATACAGAGTAGAGTTGATATAATACTTTGTGGAATTAGTTCCTGGAAACAAGCTAACAATAAGCAGAGGAGGTTGTAGAGACTCTGCACTCAATCCAGCTTGTTTCTGCTTCTTCTCAATTTAGATATGTTCTAGAATAAGAAAGTTTTAGGAAAATCATCAATGGTCATGAGAAATGAATTCAGAACACTTCTAGGTCTCCCCCTTTCTTTTGATGCTTTTCTGAGGTTCCCTCATCACTTATTAACAAAACAGAAACTACAAAATCAAAACTAAACACGTGACTTGTTTACTGACAGGCTCCCACCAAATTCAACAGGTCTATTCTGACTTCCTATGCTGTTTTGCATATAATGCCCAACTTACGAGGCCTCTCAGTTAATTTCCTGGATATTTCAGATCATTTTTAGATAGTTTTTTGTTAAAAGGATATTTGTAGCCTCCTTACAAATTGATTGTTTATTTTTTTCTAACTTTTTATAACTCTATTTACAACAAGAAACAACAGGTTTCAGCTCTTTGTTTTTGTCAATTCATCAGTTCAGGTGTTTTGTGCTCATAGGAGAAAAATTATCAATTATATTTTTTATGAAAAATAGGTTTAAAAACCATTCTTGTTTTATTACTTAATTTTTGCTGATATTCTAGTGATCAAATTTCAGAGAAACCATATTCTGAATTCATAAAGAAATAAGTGATTTTGCATAAAATTTCCATATTGTTTCATGAAAACCTCAGAAAAATGCAGAAACAATGCAGAAATCCAGACAATTCTGTCTCATACAATTTTTATAATTATGTACTCTGTGGGTAATGCCATCATTCCAAATTCATCCACATTAGTATGCAATAGATTAGTATGCAAGAGATTACATTTCTGGCATATTTCACATGATGTATAAATAGAATGATTTTTACTTTCCAAAAACCAATTTATTTTGTAAATATTGAAAATATCTCCTTTTATAAAGACAATTAGCCATAGAGGGTTCTGTTTTTATGGTATAACCTGATTATTCAGAACCAGATTTCTTAATATGTTGTAATACTTGATTTTTAAAATCTGGTTTTGCTGGTTAATAGAAGTCACCAAATATCTCTTTGTCTCTGTCTCTGTCTCTGTCTTGGTCTCTCTCTCTCCTCTTTCTCTCTCCCTATCTCTCTCTCTCACACACACACACCCACACACACACACACACACACACACACACACACACACACACACACAGATATCTGGACACTATGACCATAAATTAACTTCCAGATTACATTTTGGTGTTCATGCACTATCATATTAATCCAATCTCTTCCAACTTTTAAAAGTATACCTCTCAGATTGACCAAAGCACAACATGAACAGTATTCATGTCACAAGAACATGACAAGTTTTTAAAAAACTTAGAGAAACTTACTTAAGTCAATGAGGTGATCATATAAGTCAATGATCATATAATTTAAAAATATTTTCAACTGTCTGAGTTATACACCGTCACTGCTTCCACCCAAAAGAACATGTGTGCCATTGAGGAAAGCAGGTTAAGTGAGCATTTCCATTTTCTCCATCAATAAATCAATGTCTTTTCTGTATTTTGCTGCCATATTTTTAGGTGTAGTCTATTTTGCACATTTCCTATTTATTTATTCACCATGGCTTTCTCAGACATCTGGCTTTTGACCTCTCCAATCTATAGAAATGTCAGATATAAAGGTCACAAATACTATCATTATTTTTCAGCCTAATGGGTATCTGCCTTGTAAACCTTTCTACAGGATTTTGTGGTATTATGCTTTCTCAGTTCTAAGATTCACAGAAATATTCCTGAACCAGGATACTTCTTACAAGTGATTCTGTACAATATTATAGTTTTTATTTGATCCCTTATGATTATACAACCAAATCAATGGAATACTCTAAAGGCAATCACATCTTTATACACTTGCTAAAATATTTAGGGGTAAAGTGAATGGATGTCTGCAATGTCCATTGAAATGCATCAACAATTAAGGTAGCTGGATAGATGAATAGATATGAGGCAAAAATAGAAAAGAAACATGTTAACGATAGAATCTAGGAGGTGGGTGTATGGAAGTTCACTGTACAATTTTTCTGAGCATTTAATATTTTTATAATAAAATATTAGAAGGAAAAAAGAGCTATGGAGACTTTGAATCAAGGAACTATTGTATTTTAAACTGCCATGTCCTTGAAATTCTCTCCCTTCCTGCCTTCTAAAAACTTATACCTCCACTGTTACTCTATCTCTAGTACCTCTTTCTTTGCTCCCTCATAAATGCAAATTTACTTTAAATTTCATTTTTCAAATCTCTTTCTTTTCCTTCAAATTCCTTTTTTGGGAGTTGTTATCTATTTACCAGGCACTAAAACTTTCACCTCTCTGAAAATGATTCTCAAATCCACTTTTCAGTTGTGACTCCCTCTTGAATTCCTACAACATCTCCACATCCACCATATATCTGCATTTAGATGTTCCCTGCCCCTTCACGCTCAACAAACTCCGCTCTCTCCAACTCTCCCTTTCCTCTCCAGAGTACCTTCTCAGCTCACTTCCCTCTTTCCGTTTGTTTATAACTGTTCCTCAAAACATAGGATTTGGACAACTGAGTCACCTTGGACTTCACTTTCTCCCTCATTCCTCATAGCCAATTTTTCACTCGATTGCCTGTTTCTTCTTCTGGAAGATAAGTCCAGCAGCTGTCTCTCCCATCTATTTTCACTTCCATCAACCACATTACGCACTTTCCATCTTATCTCAATTTGCCATTTGATCCTCCTAAGTCACTGCTCTGCCCTTTTCCAGCTTATTATCCTGTGATTACTCTAGGAATCATCTTCTTTAGCAAAAGAGCTTTACCTGTAGACTCTGAAAACATGTTGTACTTTCTCATCCCCAGGCTTTTTTTACTCACTTTGGTCCTTCTTCCTGGTACACTTTAGTGATACTCCAGCAATCAGGGAAAGAATATTACCATCATGCAGCTCTACATCCTGTCCCTGCACATTAGTAACTGTGACCTTGGAGATGGTATTAAACTCTTCTATACTCTGGGTTCATTCCGTATAAAATGACATGTCTAGTTTACAGAGATGGTGTGGGATTTACAGACAAGTCCTGTGCAGAGAGGAAGCACTACAGTCCTTAGTTTATAGCTATCATAGAATTGCTAACTGATAAATATTTTTTATTATCAAAAGATTTGTATTTTACCCTGAGCTATCCAGAAATGCAATTTCCTGATAACAGTCTATTCCTCCAAAGAAACTAGTTAATTGAGATTTTATTCTTTATTTATAGTGGAACAAAACATCAATGAAAAATTCTGACAATTCCTTACCATGCTGGGCCCAAAAGAAGATCTCTCCAAACCCATACATGGGAAATTATTTATAAGGAAAATATGTTCCTATGCAATGTTTCATAAACTTTTCAATATGTGACATGTTCTGCAGCATGAAGTTTCTGATTACCTCATATCTATAAAATGATTAGAAGCTAGTTCTGAAAAATAGGCTATAGGATATCTTGTAATGGGCTAAAAAATAAGCCCATGGTAGTATCTTTGGGTTTTTGACATCTATATAGATATTTATTTTAGTCTTCCAATGAGAAATAAAACTTTCTCTGGTTGGATGTGTTGGGCCAATTGAAGTATGAAAAATATGTAATCAGTACACAATTGGAAAGGCAAATGAAAAAAATGTGACAAAATAAAAGCCAATGTAAATATAAGTAATACACAGAGAAAACAGAAATTTAAAAAGTCCTTTTTTTTTTTTTCCTTTTCCTCCTGTGAACATATCTGGAGTATTATGTCATGGAATAGTATTAGAATATCTCTGGAGAAAATAACCTTTCTCTCTCTCTCTCTTTACATGTTAAAGAAGATGCTAAGATTGTGGAATGTGTATTACTTGTGACATTACTAATCATATAATCATTGGCCCTTTATGTATATGATTATAATATAGTTGTTCAGGAAAGTGGGCTTTGGTTTTAGAAAGTCGGTTCAAATCATGGCCCTGCTATTTCAATATAATGTGACATGGAATTAATTATTTTATCTTCCTTGATCCCAAGATCCTCACAAGTCACTATATTCCTCTTTGTGTTTCTGTTAAGATTATATGACATAGCAAATATTTGACTAAGTGCTTGCTAATGGTAATTGTCAGACATATCACCATACAAACATATCACCATGGTTAGAATCAGTTCATTTTCTTCCTGAATATCTACCAGGTCCTAGAACATATTAGGCTTTATGGTGCTCTTAAAGAATACTGAAAAGTGGTGTCTACTATGATCCTAAATGTTGATTTGGTAAGACAATTCATGTAAATGTGAAATATTTTGTTAGAATTATACTACATATAGAATAAATAAAGAGATCAAATGCGAGATTAAATGCATTAATATAATTAGGAAGGTACTGACTGTGTGGCATCGGGAAGACAGGGAGAGCAGTGGAGCTTTAGCCAGAGAGTGGCACAGCAGATATAGCTCCGCCTGGTGGAGTTAGCTTTCAGGAACTGGGTCCTGCACCATCTGTCTAACCCAGGAGCTCAAGGAGAAAGGTCAATACGTGCAGAAAATTCTCAAACATTAAAAAGTTTTAAGCATTTTTCTCATGGTACTTTTCAATATTCTATCTTTATTCTTCTCTTCAATCGGCAATTTCTCAAATTCAAATACTCTTGTACCGGTAGGTGCTTGTATAGGACCTGCTACCATTTAAATTAAGAATCTGTGGTGGGGAGGGGGAGGGGCAAACCACCAAAACTTTTAATGTAAAAGAAAGAAAAAGAAGATGGCCAGGGGGAGAGGGAGAGGAGAAAAAGGGGACACAAACAGATGAGACTAATAGCTCATTTATCAGAGAAACAAGTTCTTTTTCTTTAAAAACTACCTTCTCTGCCACCTGCTCTATACTATCATCAAGCTTCCTCAAACACATATTTACTCCTTAGAATTAATTAGCGCCCAATACATGATTTATGATGATATTTTTCAGTATATAAGAAAGCCTAATTCCTCACTACTCAAACATTTCTTTTATTACCTCCCATTTTCTGTGATTTATATTACCACTGTTTATAGCTTCGCTTACCCTACTACCACCAAAATATTTTGTAAAATATTTTTTATAGATTTCATATGCTAGTCATCCTGGTGTGACACTGGCTGATTCTGAAATTTTTATTGAACGATAAGTCACCGTTTGAGGAAATGGGTGTGTAATCGTTCAGTCTCTGTGGAAGTGCTTTCTGTTGCACACCAGAAACGTGGGATGCCACGGACAGGTTACCTCTTAAATGACAACACAACACCATTTCCCAAAGAACCTCCTCTTCTGGAGAAAATTCATCACAGTCAGTTATGAATCTTATCTATCCGTCTTCATTTAAACAACAACAAAAGAAGAGATAGTTTCAGAAGGGGGGGGTCTCTTTTAAGACAGTAAATATTAATCCAATTCCTCATTAGGCACTGACAGAAATACACTAAGGCCCCAGATGTTTGTACAAGAAAGTGAATGACTTAATTTTGCAGAACTTCATTTGAGCACGGCCAAAGTGTTCAGCTCTTGGCCTCAGATTCCACAAAGTTACTTCACTAACGGCTTTTGGATTGGTCTAAAAAAACAAAACGAAGCAAAACAAAAGCACTTTGTTGTTCACATTGCACAACTGGTCCTAAATGCAAGATGATGACACAGTGGCAGGTTAAGTGGTTCTCAACTTGTTATAGATCATGAACAGTGTGAAACTAACAAGAGCTATAAACCCACTCAACGGGAAAAATGTACCTGCACATTCAAGGGCATGCACGTGCGTGCGCACACACACAGGTGAATTTAATTTCCTTTTTTAAAAAATAGTTTATTGTCAAGTTGGTTTCCGTATAACACCCAGTGCTCATCCCCACAAGTGCCCTCCTCATGCCCATCACTCCCCTTCCCCTCCCCCGCCATCAGTCCTCAGTTTGTTCTCAGCATTCAAGAGTCTCTCATGGTTTGCCTCCCTCCCTCTCCTCCACTACTTTTCCCCCTTTCTTCTCTGTCATGGTCCTCCGTTAAGTTCCTCCTAATCCTCCTATACATGCAAACATATGGTATCTGTCCTTCTCTGCCTGACTTATGTCGCTCAGCATAACACCCTCAAGGTCCATCCATGTTGCTACACATGGCCAGATTTCACTCTTTCTCATTGCCATGTAGTATTCCATTGTATAGATAAACCACATCTTCTTGATCCATTCGCCAGGTGATGGACACTTAGGCTCTTTCCATGATTTGGCTATTGTTGAGAGTGCTGCTATGAACGTTGGGGTACCTGTGTCCCTATGCATCAGCACTCCTGTATCCCTTGGGTAAATTCCTAGCAGTGCTATTGCTGGGTCATAGGGGAGTTCTAGTGTTAATTTTTTGAGGAGACTCCACACTGATTTCCAGAGGGGTTGCACCAGTTTACATTCCCACCAACAGTGTAGGAGGGTGCCCATTTCTCCACATCCTCGCCAAAATCTAGAGTCCTCTGATTTGCTCATTTTAGCCACTCTGACCAGAGTGATGTGGTATCTCAGTGTGGTTTTGATTTGTATCAGGTGAATTTAATTTCATGTGCACTACCAAACCCAGGAGTTCTTCCATGAGTTGCAGGTGAAGAACACATTATATGTTCTAGAACCTCAGTACTCAAAATGTGATCTACAGAAGGAAAACATCAGCATCTTCTGGAAACCTCTGAGAAATGCAGAATTCTAGGCTCTCCTTCAGAGCCACTCAGTCAGAACCTGCACTGAAATATGATCTGCAGGTGATTCCCAGGCATATAAAATTTGAGAAGTATACTTTATATAGTCATGTTTACAGAGAGTTTAGAATTAAAAACTTACACACTGAATCACATTTAAAAATGAATTCTACTATAATCATCCTAATGAAACAAAATATATTATTTGTAAATGAGAAAACAAAGGTGTCAGTATGTTTTACATATATTCAGTGAGAAATAACTTTTTTCCCACTTTTAATAGCTCTATTCCTGCTCACTCTTTCTTTCTCTCTTTCTCTCTCTCCCTTCCTTCCTTCCTTCCTTCCTTCCTTCCTTCCTTCCTTCCTTCCTTCCTTCCTTCCTTTCTTTCTTTCTTTCTTTCTTTCTTTCTTTCTTTCTTTCTTTCTTTCTTTCTTTTTCTTTCTTTCTTTCTTCTTTCCAGTGCAAGCAGGGGAGGGGCAGAGAGAGAGAGAGAGGCAGAGAGGCAGAGAGAGAAAGACAGAGAGAGAGGAGAGAGAGAGAGAGAGAAAGAGAGAGAGAGAGAGTCCCAAGCAGGCTCTGTGCTAATGAGGGTTTTGAAACCACAAACTATGAAATCATAATCATGACCTGAGCCAAAACCAAGAGTCGGACACTTGACCAACTGACCCACCCAGGTGCCCCGCTGGTCTTCATTTCTTACTCCTCCTTGCCCTGCTTTCTTTCTGTGAAAGGTTAGTGCAGGGAATAGTTAAGTCAGGTATTAATAGCTGGGATCTAGGAAATTCCGTAGGCTTTAGTCACATTAAGCTGGGAAGGAATTCAGGAAATGCAGTGTATCTAAGAGAGAAAATCAGGCACATGACCATCAAATCTACCTTTGATTACTACTGTGTAGTAATCATTACTGGGTTTGAGGAATGGGACTTCATAACAATTGGTGGAGACACAGATTAAGAAATTGGAGGGGGAATGCTATTTAATACAGTTTGGTCCTTTGAAGGGGCTGTTGGGAGCTTCCTGGCTGTCAGACAGATTTATAATTTGAGAGCAAGACCTGTGTGGCTGGAAAGGCCATGCTTCTCTCTAGACTCAGGAAACACTATTCAGGCAGCTCTGAGAAGCCACTCCACTCTTTTGTTTGTTTGTTTGTTTGTTTAATGTTTATTTTTTTTTGAGAGCCAGAGCCCAAGTGGGGCAGGGGAAGAGAGAGGGAGACACAGAATCTAAAGCCCATTCCAGGCTCTGAGCTAGCTGTTAGCACAGAGCCTGATGTGGGGCTCAAACTCATGAACCTCCAGATCATGACCTGAGCCGAAGTCGGACACTTAAGCAACTGAGCCACCCAGGTGCCCCTAAGCCACTCTGGTCATGTTTGTTCACCATTCTGCCTTCATGCAAGGGCTCTCAGTTCACTGGCTGCTCTTTCTCTGTTTCCTACATTTGTGGTGAAATATAACATTCAGGAGTTAGATCTTGTTTCACCAGCCGATAAACCATTAAAATTTACTTTTAACCCCACTTCCACATGATCCTCCAGCTTCTGAATGAATATAAGCTGTTGGCAACTTCACAGGCCCAATTTATGACAATGTGGTCTCCAACTTACATCAAATCAGAAGCTCCTGGATTCAGTGTGAACACTTTTAACTAGTATAATTCATGTTTACATGAACAAACCCTTTCTAGAATAGATTTTATTTGAGCCATTTATAGTTGTGAAAAATGGAAACATAAAGAGGTTAAATTACTTATTTGAAGCTAACCCAGCCAATGAACTGGGAGGCTGGGTCCTAGAGTTTTCTTATTTTCCTCCTGTAAATGCTCTTTTAGTCACATTTGGCTCCTGCCAGAGAAGAGACCTGGAAGACTGGGGTACACGCCTCATCACATGGCACCACTGTTCTGCCTTTTGTCCTGCACTGGGGTAGGCATCAGCTCAGACTGTGCACTAAGCAGCCTATTTCTATGAACTAACTGAGGCACCATTCCAGAATGCTGAAAAGAGAATAAACAAAGAACTATACTTTTAAATGCAACAACAACTGAAACTCAAGTTTAAACTAGCAATCTCAACCTTGAAAGGTAGACTAGGTCAACACATTACTATAGTTTAAAATATGCTGTTTCTACTAAAAATCGTGGCTCAGGTGACCACAGATGTACAAAGATACAACTGGGCAAGAGAATGGGGAATGTAGAAGAAAGATGTTTAAGAAGGGCACTTTGGAGTAGATGTGAAAAGAGCATCCTTGTAATTATCGTTATTCCTAACTCCTATAAGCCTCTATGTGCAATGCAATTAGGTCATAATATGTCTCTTGGTTTGAAATCAATAGGGCTTGTTTATCATTGTTTTTCACAAGAAGAAGAAGGAGGAGGAAGAGGGGATTGGGAAGGAGGAGGAAGAGGGGAAAGAAGAAGGAGGTGAACAAGGAAAAGAAGAAGGAGGAGGAGGAAGAGGAAAAGGAGAGGAAGCAGTAGCAGCAGCATGTTAGAATTCCTTTACCACAAAAGATAAGGGCATTCTTTACTGAGAGTCTTGACATTCCAGTAGATAAAAAGACTGGCAATAAGAACATCAACTCTAGCTATGAAATACACAGGCTGTTTAACAGGCCACTTGAATTCTGTTAAGTCCCTGCCAGTAAGATAAACATTATAACCATTCAGAAGGAGTAGAGCTCTAAATGGTTTTAACAATGGTTTTCTCACTTTATTTTAAAATTACAGAGATTTTTTTTGGCTTTTTCTGTGTTAGATTTTTCATAACACATTTTCAATAGTGCATTAACACAGTTTTATGTGAACACTTTTTTTTTTTTTTTTTTTTTTTTTGGTTTCAAAATTTCCCTTTGCTCCCAAAGCAACTGGAAGATGATACTAATTGATGAACTATCAGGAACTCTGTCAAATACTTAGAATACTTACAATGTACACTATGCAGTTCAGAATCTACTTGAGTGAAAACCTTTCCCTTACTCATACTTTTTCACAAAGCAAAGAAAAAAAAATAGAGAATATCCACCCTTATTTCTGAAGTAATGAAGACTTGCTAGAATTTTGTATGTTTCATTCTTCTCTAAAGGCAAAAGACTATCAAATTTAACAGATGAGAATAAATAGAATTCAGGGGAGCAAAATTAATTCCCAAACTGACATAATGGAAAGACTCGGGACTCTGTTTCTACTGATCTGTACTCGCGCTTTTTATGAACAAAGAAAACGTTATTCTCCACTGCACTATGGATGTTAAATTAGTGAATAGACTTTCAGGGGTGGTGCCTTCATTATTGTTTTCTCCACTCTATGCAGTTTAATTCAGTGTTAGAATAAATGTTATTCAGATTTCAGAACATAATGTTTTATGAACAAATGATTGTGACTGTGGAAATAATTTTCAGTTTACCTAATCCTTTTACCTGTTCTCAAGTTGCTTTGCTTTACCTACATTCATCATTCGGCTTGAAACTGAAGACCTCAATTCACTTTCTGGCTCTTATTGTTCTATTCTGATCAACTCAATAAATACTTATCAAGTGCCCCCGGTGGTTTATATAAAGGTCCCAAGGATAATGACACATGATCCTAAAGAAGTTACAAGTTATTCAACTCTTGTAATGTTTGTCTCGTCATCAATAATGGTGATTATAAGTTACTTCTCTGGTAGGCATGAATTCACTTGGAAATGTGAAATTATAAACTATAAAAGGTGGCAAAATCTAAGGCATTAACTTTATTAATTTCACATAAGCTTCTTTCTCTCTCTCTCTTTCTTTCTTTCTTTCTTCCTTTCTTTCAAGAGAGGACACAAGTGAACAAGTGAATGAGGGGCAGAGAGAGAGGGAGGGGAAAAGAAAGAATCCCACCAGGGGGAGACAGAGAGAGAGAGAGAGAGAGAGAGAGAGAGAGAGAGAGAGAAGCAGGGCTTATGCTCAACCAGTATGGGGCTCGAACTCAGGAACTGTGTGACCTGACCCAAAGTTAGATGCTTAGCCTACTGAGCCATTGAGGTGCCCCTCACATAAGTTTATTTACAAAAGACACTTTGATCCTCAAGATATGTCATAAATAACAAAATTTATACAGTAGTATCTAACCTAGTAACCTCTGATGTACTTAGGAAATCTGAAAGGTATGTTTTCTGCTTTGAAAACAAATTATTACTCATCATTTCCCTTGTCATTCTCTGGCTGTCATGAGGCACCCACTCTCAGTAAAATCCAAGGACATTCTTAAATTATATGTTTCAAATTATATAGTGTACTTGGTAACAAAGCTCTGAAAATAGGGCTTTTTTCATTTTCTCTTATGATTATGTAGGTGGCCACTGAATACTTTAACTCTAGTTTAATTGCATTAGGTTGATAATTAACCTCAATTTTATATATGATATAACCAGTTCTAGTGTAATATTTTATTTTTTTTTAGGGAGCAAAAGTTTGATTGAATGAACTCAAATTTTGACCCAGCTGCAGTCATTCACTTCCTCCTCCCAAGAGATTTTTGCAATTCTAAAGAAATGCCAGTTCCTTGTTTTTCATTCTCATGGACCTTCACATTCTCTAACCCATAATCTGAGTAATATTTTCATATGCTTTAACTTTAATCTTCATGTTATATTTTCTTCTATGGCTCTTTATTTTTATCATCAGACTCCAAAGCCCTGGCTACCTGTGGTGTGTGGTACAGAGAACAACAGATGTCAATTCCCTTTCCCCTTACTTTCCTGCAGAGAGACACTAACAGGTTGGACAGGTGAGTTTGAGCAGACAGGAGCTAGTCCTTAGTCCCTGGATAGACACTACTTTTGCTAGAGCTTTCCTCCATCTAGCCTACATGAAGGAATAAAACATTTACTCAAATGCTAAGCTAAATAACTCAAACTACTTTCTATAAAACAATTCTTTCTGAAGGATATTTAATAACTAGTATCATCCTAAAATTCCTCTTATAGGAAAAATAAAAGGGTGATCTAAGAATAACTCTTCACATCACAAAAAAGTTAAATAAAATTCTTTGTTTCTCTTCAATGTTCTATTTCTCTGAGTTCTTTAAACTTGGCCATTAGCTCATTTGTTGGCCTTGGTCAAGCTGCTTAACCTTTTAGGATATGGTTTTGTCATTTATAAATGAGACACCAGTCATGTGACTTACTCCTAGCGTTTCCTCCAGCACCCATTTCCCTCCCTTGGAGGCAATTAGAGGAGCTCTTTCCTATTTAAATAGTGGAACCCCATTCTAGAGGAAATAGTACTTTATTAAAACACTCAGTAGGCTCCAGAGTCACAAACATTAGTGATATATAAGACTAATTTGACTTACATTTTACTAAGGGATAATTAAGGATGACTAGACCAAATGAAATTAGATTTTATCTATTAAAAAACAAAATCTGTTAGGAATGAGGACAGGACAATTTCAAGGAGCTACCTGCAGAAACAAACAAAGAAAAACAAACACAGATGAGCTTACATATGAGATAAAATTTAACAGGAGCTAGTATAATTTTCCACTCTAAAACTGACTGGTATTGACCCCAATAACTTCAAATCAACACATCTCTCTTACTTAAGCTGTGCCAAAGATTTATTTGACTTGACTGGCCTGAAAAGTGACTCTCTTGTGTCACCTGTTTAAGAATGTCTGATCTCCCATGACCTCTGCCTGTGACCAATTCCAGCAGAATGGAACACTCATATGGGGTCCTTGATGAACACCCCCAATGGTGGCCTACAAGTGGCTCAGGGAATGCAATTGTATTAATGTATTATAGTAATTTATTGGCAGCATTGTGTGATAGCATATTTACTGAAATGAGGACTGTCAAAAAGATCAGGTTAGAGCAGGAACACATGATTTCCAAACAGCCATAAAATATAAATCAAATGCCTTTTCTGTCCACTGTCAGCCACCTCCACCCACTCCTTGTCCTCGGTCCTCAGACAAATTGAAGCACATGCCACAATTTGCAGAGGAAAAATCAAACTCAATCCCGTAGTACAATGAAGTGAGTTTTGGTCTTGTCATGTCCACTGACATATTGATCCCTAGAAGATTGAAAAGATCAGAATGTTCTAGGTTTTTGCTTTTGTAAATAGAAATGTGCTGAAATGCAATGTGTAAACAGAGGACAGTAAAGTAAGAGTACCCCTTTACCAAGATGCGAGGACTCCAGGGGGCTAATGTTGTAAAGCAGTTACCATTTAGTATAAAAGTCACCATTTAAGAGGTCACATTTTCTTTCTCTTTAGAATTACAGCCTTGGAAGACAAATGGTCTCCTAATCCAGGTTCATTTAAAGTGCAGCTGATCATTTCACAGCTAAAAGGAATTTTCACTAGTGAAGAAAAACACACACACCCTGTCTTGGCCTTTTGTAGAATTTATGTCAGATCTATAATGCCATAAGCGCAACACTCCATCAAACATTTTCTATTTAACCTGAAAGGGGACGAAGCCAAATCACTTACATGTCCACACCTGTGATTTGCAAAGTGCAGTGATTGCAGCCTCCCTGAAATGCGTCAAGACCACACACTTATTCACTGTGAAGCATTAAAACAACGGAACCACTTTATCATGAGGTGATGATGAAATTTTAAGAAATGCCATAAAACACTCTAGCCTACTAAGCTAAATTTCTAACTCGGCAGGTGGAGGGGAAAAGGGAAGAATGAATTGGTGTTTTCAGGTAGGCAGAATTTCAGTCGTTATGACAACAAGATGACTTTCTAATTACCACTCATAAAAATACTGCAGAAGTCTCCTCAACTCTGTGAGATGGTTACTCATAGTCTTCATCATAGCATGTGCTGCCCTATCCTTCGCATCCTGCAAATACAGCTCCACATGCCTTAATGGAAGTCAAACTGAGGCACAGATCAATGAGGCTGCCTTTAAAAAAACACACCCAGGAATCTGAGTAGGGAAGGAACTTCTTCACTGATCCTAAATTCAATGGTTTCAAAGCAGAAGGAGCTTCTCATTTGGTGTGATCTTTAAAAATTATAGCAAAGCCTCACATTACCATATTCTGAGGTAATTACCCGCAGTAAGTAAAGATAAATTCATTAGAAATTACGCAGTCCTTTATTGTGAAATTCAGAGTAAAATTATTTGAGGTGTTTTTTTAAGCCGACAAGAAAACGGCTTTACTTCATCAATCAGTTTGACTAAAGTAATGATTTTCTTAGAATTAAAATTTGTTGAAAGCTCTAAGTATTTCATCTTTTAGGCTAAGAAGCATGTAGTTAATGTCACAGCTAATACATTTGTCAGTCTGCTAATTTTCTTTTTCTATTAGAATAAGTAAACATCAGCCCTTTCTTAAAAGCATACTATTTACCATGTGTCAGGAGCAATGCAAGGAGAACTTATTTGAAAATCATGAGGTAAGACATTATGAAATGAACAGGAATCACAGGGAGACAATGAAGGAGAAACATGAAAAGGAAAGGCATTTAATAATTCCAACGTGATGCCTCAAGGTGAGGGGGGAGGAGGGTGGCATTTAAAGGAGAACCATGAAAATATAAAATCAACCCCAAACTCAGAGATATTGGAAAATATGAAAGAAAAGATGGTGTTTAAGAAATCTTTTCAATAAAAACAAGAACAATGGTTTAAGAAAAAAAGAAGGCTCTCAAGTGTACAATGGAAATAAAAGGAAACGAGATCTTGCCTGCATGGCATTAGATCAGAGAATGGTTCTTCAGATATGCTTATTATATGAGAGAAGAGGTGTAGAGAAAGCAGAAAGGACTCTATTTTCCATCTTTTAAAGACATAATACACTCATTTATGCTACATTGTGTCAGACTTTGTTTAAGGTTGCTTTGGTATTATTGTAACAGGAAGAAAACAATAACAAGTAAATAACACTGCCATTGCTTTATTCTGTCAGTTGTCAGATGTTCTTTCTAAAGTTAAGATTCTTTGTTACCAAAGATCTCTGGAGCATGGGTTGACTTCCAAATATTGTTATTCCAAGGCAAATAATTCTGCCACAGTAAATTTTCATGTGAAATAGACTTCAGAATTTTATTATCATCTCCTTTTCACTGTGATTCTTTACTTAGTTGATCTTTACTTCCACCTATAGAGAATAGTTAACACTATAAAGTGCTTTGGCACATTAATTTTTTGATGTTATAAAATTGGCATTCTTTTGCATAACAGTCAAACCTCATATGTTTCCTCATTACAATGTGAGCAGAGAAGGCTTATGAGGAATTGGTATTCCTCAACTCAAAATTATTTCAGATGTTTTTCATGTTTTTTCTTTTTAGCAGTTTTGGCCTGGTTTGATGTAATAAGTTTTTTTAAAAATTATCTTTGCTTTTGTCATTAAGTAAGTTAGGCACAAGCTAAGAGGTACAAATGAGTTCCTAAAATTTCAGAACTCATGCTTTCTGTAGTCAGGGAAAAAAAATTCCCTGGGAGAATGGGAGAAAATTCATCATTCAGTAATTGTATGGATTTAACTATGTTACTCAAATTTTCTGTGTCACAATTTCCGTATCGATGAAATGGTGTTAAGAAAGCAGCTACCTCACAAAGTTGTTCTGGGGATCAAATGTGCTGTTACAAGTCTTCAGAAGCATGCCAGACATATAGCACATGTTCAGTAAAGAGTTACTTATTGTTAGTCGTTGCAGTTTACCTGCTCTCTACCCTGAACACCAGTCACTTCCAAGGTCTATTCTCTTGGTTGGCACAATAGTAGGAAACTGTGCGATCAGAAATCACCAGTCAGTGTGCTCTTGACGCAGGAATTTCATTAAGTGAATTCTCCTGCTTCATACTCGTCCTTGGCTCAATTGGCAAAGACCTCATAGTTTCAGGGTACTATAAAGTAGCAGACTCTCCCCATAATGTGCATGGAGTATATTGATATGGGGGATAGGGAGAGGGGTTTGGGCAATACAGATCTGCTTTAAATCCTAGTGTGGGCTTCTTTTGGGTTATAAGAGCTATTTCCTGTGAAATGAAGTCACAACCTCCATTGAGCCTATATGTCAGAGAAGACCTCATCCATGCATCCCAAGGGATGGAATCCTTCCTGTGCTCCAACCCACCTCCCAGGGTGTGGTAGCTAAGCATCTATACCACATACCACAGGAAAGGGAGAAAACCAGAGGGCGTGAACACAAATCAATTTATATGGTACCAGGAACAAGATATATTCTTAATATAAATATTAGGGTCATAACCTCAATAGTATTTTTTTCTAGTTTTGCAGTCATCATGAGGCTTATAAACTAATGCAGTGACTACAATTACCAAAGGTATGGATCTGAGTAACAGAAACTTAAACCTATTTGCTGAATAGCAGATTGGTCAGTCCAGTGTCTAATAAGGGGGTCACCTCAATTTACTTGGAACCATTGAACTTTACTCTCTTACGCTTGATATATTGGGGCCGTTAAGAATTATTCTAATGGTTCAAATAATTTTAAGCACTACATAGTTCTTTACCTTTATGTGTCTACGTATCTGTGTATTGGCCTATTTTCATCCACTTATCTCTTGATCTTCCTCTTTCTTCTCCTTCTACTCCCTTTCCTCCTTCCACTTCTTCTTTCCCTCTTTGCCCTCCCTTCTCTCCCTTAATCCCTAAGAGAATCAAAAAGGAACCCTGGATTAGTACTACAGGATGCCAGATGAAGTGATCAATTGAACACTGCATTGGGAATTGGGGACTTTGGTTGTCATCTATGCCGATTGATTTTCTTAGAAAGGCATGCGTGAAGGTTGGTTTTCCCTAATTCCAGTGTTGGATGTATGTGTGTGGCAGGGAGGGATGGGGTCCCCCCACCAACACCAACCAATTCTCAGGCACCAGCAGAGTGCCTAAGAATTCAACTCAGTTCTGCCATGATAAATCCAGAAATAGTATCAGATTCCACAGGTTAAGAATTCAGCCATATAAGACTGCCTCCCACCCCTGACTTCAGATGCCAGTCACAAGCTACAGGCTGCAATCTGTGCTTCTGAGCTACCGGCTACAGGTGATTCCAACGACTTCCTTCTTAGGTTTGATTAATTTGCTAGAGTGGCTCACAGAATTCAGACAAACACGCTTGTCAGTTTTTAAAGGATATGATAAAGGATACAAACCAACAGCCAGATGAAGAGATACATAGAATGAGGTCTGGAGAAAGAGCATGGAAGTTCCATGCCCTCTCCAGTCACATCATTCTCCCCAAATCTTCACATGTAAACCAACATGGAAGCTCTCCAAACCTGTCCTCTTAGATTTTTACTGAAGCGTCATTGTATAGTCATGATTGACTGAGTCATTGGTCATTGGTAGATTCCACCTCAGCATCTCTCTCCTTTTACGAGGCTGGGGGTGAGACTGAAAGTTCCAACGCTCTAATTATGTGGTTGGTTTTCCTGGCAACCAGGCCACACCCTTGGTGGGGGGTATCCAAAAGTCATGTTCATTAAAAAAAAAAAAAAGTCATGTTAATCAACATAATAAAAGACACCTGTATCTCCTTATCACTAAGGAAATCCTAAGGTTTTGGGGGAGCTATGAGCTCCAGAGTGCCCAGAAACTGTGGAGGAAGACCTAATGTATACGAGAAATATATTTTGATCACCTGAATGACCAAATATGTATTTCTCATAAAGCACAATATCATAGGCACCATAGAGATGCTATTTGCTATCTAAATTTTTGTTTTTTATTTGTAAAATTAAGAAGTTGGACTCTACCCTTGTTCTAACACTCCTTTCCAGCCCTGGAACTGTGACATAAGAACTTCCAGAAGATGACTACTAAAAGGCCTAAAGCAGAGTTATGGGATTATTTGTCTTTCTCTAAAAAGTGGGTTTTCAGAGCTTTGCACCTTTACCTCTAGTCTTGGAGTCTAGCCCTAAATTCTAGGATCCATGTGGCAGACTAAAGAACTAGAAAATTGTCCAACAGTGTTTAGGATTAATGAACAACTTTTCGAAGGAACAAAGGGCACCTACAACAATCCAGTTGTTTGCCAAGGCAGGTACTTAAGAACTGCTCTATAAACACCAGTAACAGAGAGGAGCATACTGGGCATGCAATCAGTGGCAAACAGGTATATTGCACCTGGCCTTCTCAGGAACCCTCCTGTGTTTAAGTAGAGGCACCAAGGATAACAATTATTTAAATGTGAACAAATGAGCACTTTACCTTGCTGAGACAACAGTGGTGTGTAAGGGACTTTCGGTTCTATTGCACTCATTGGTGGAGGTAGCAAAGGGTTAGCAAAGCTGCGGAGTGGGTGAGTTGGTCGAACACAGGCCGTGGGGATGGTTCTGCTTGGTGCCTCCTCACTGCTGGGATGCTCAGGCTGTGCTGGGGGCAACATGGGTGGCTGCTGGGTGGCTGGTCCTTCACTCACTGCTGCAATGGAGACAAGAAAAGCCATTCATTATTCCAGGACAGAGCTTGCTTTCCCTAAATTAGCTGGAGGGCCTCCGAGTCAAAGTCAGAGAAAGATCTGGATCTGGACAATCTTTTCTTCAAGTTAAAAACATTCTCCTTCCGGGGCGCCTGGGTGGCTTAGTCGGTTAAGCGTCCGACTTTCGCTTAGGTCATGATCTCGCGGTTCGTGGGTTCGAGCCCCGCGTCGGGCTCTGTGCAGACTGCCAGCTCAGAGCCTGGAGCCTGTTTCAGTCTGTGACTCCCTCTCTCTCTGACCCTCCCCTACTCACACTGTCTCTCTCTCTCTCTCCTAGAAATAAATAAAATATTTAAAACAAAACAAAACAAAACAAAAACATTCTCCTTCCTCTTCCTTCATAATTTCTGGGATATAATAGTCCCTCCCCTTTAAACAGTGGAAATAGATCCAGCGGGGCAGGGCTCTATCTTGCAGAAAGCATAGTAAAATATACACAGCATTGACTCTATTGCCTGAACTAGTGGGGCCCTGTAATCATAAGTGATGTAGCAAGAAAAAAGAGTTATTTCTCCTTTCATAAGGAGCAATGCCAGTGAATTTCAATATCCCAAACCCAGCTACAGCTGCATTATTATCTACCAGCCAATATGCCAATTTTTTCTGCAATTTAAACATGCCATGTCAACTGTCACACAAATCAGTAACCAGGTGTTCAAGGCATTGCTAATAAAATCATACAAATGATAGCCACTATCATTGTCTTTCATAATAAAAGAGAAGCATATCCAGCTAAAAAGTTATATGAGAGATGACTTTGCTGGAACAAGTTGCCTGAATGCAGGATTATAATTTTTCCTCTTTGGCAGCAAACCTTGCAATTTTCAGCCAGATTACTATAGTTGAAGATGTTTCACATAGTCATTTGCAACTGCTTTTGGGTATTTGGACAGTTTTATGTACAGAGACACACCTTTTATCCAGAAAACACAGTTGAGTCGGACTAACATATTGGTAAGACAGTTTCTTAGGCTAAGACACTGTGACTTGATTTTACCATTCATGTTCAAAGTCAGCAGGTCCAGGTGAAACTATAAATGAAAAGAGCTGGATAGGAGGTATAAGGTTGATGAAATAAGAGTATTTCTGATGACTTATTTTTAAAGAATGTTCTATTGGGTAAGTGGGGAAAATGCAGTGATAGGAGATAATATCTCATTTGAAAGAGAATTTTTAACCAGGAAATATTTCAAGATAATTAGTTTGTGGGATAATTTTGAGACAACTTTCTGGGAGGCTCAGTGAGGTCAGCAAAGGGCAGAGGAGCTAGAAAGAAAATTTGATAATGCTGAAGGGAGTAGAGATTAAAAATACCAAAGATCAAGACATTATTTTAAAGATATGCAGAAGTGAAATGTGTCTTCAGAGGGTATTTGATATTAACACACATTTTTCTATATTCAGAAAGGTTAGAGGTCTTCTGGGTCACTGAGAAGCCTCCAGGCTTACCCCATTCAAAGATAGAGGCAGGGGAAACATACGATTGGCTGAGGACAGGATGTAGCCATAAAGCAACCAGAGCTAGTAAACAGGCAGTCTTGATAAAACATTTCTTCAAAGAAAATGTAATCAAGACAGCAAACTGGATAGAACCCTGGGGATAAGAGGAGTTTGAGGAGAAGTGCTTCCTCTTTAGGCTAGGAAGTCCTATCATGGAGGGGAGGGGCACATGCATGCAAAATATCAAGGTTAAAAGGTGTGGCTGGAAGGAAAACATTAAGGCAAATCCTTGGTTATGTGGATGCTCACAAAAGGGCAGATAGGATGGAGACTTCAGGTAGGTGTTAATTAGGAGCTAAATTGCTTGTAGGACCATAAAGGAGAAAGGGGCACCTGGCTGGTTTAGTCAGTAGAGTATGTGACTTTGTTTTAAAATTTTAAATGTTTTATTTATTTACTTGTTTTAATGTTTATTATTGAGACAGAAACAGAGCATGAATGGGGGAGGGGCAGAGAGAGAGGGAGACACAGAATCTGAAGACAGGCTCCAGGCTCTGAGCTGTCAGCACAGAGCCCGACGCAGGGCTCAAAACCACAAACCATGAGATCATGACCTGACCCAAAGCCGGTCGCTCAACCGACTGAGCCACCCAGGTGTTCCTATGTTTTATTTATTTCTGAGAGAGAGGGAGACAGTGTGAACAGGGGAGGGTTAGAGAGAGAGAGAAACACAGAATCTGAAACAGGCTCCAAGCTCCGAGTTGGCTGTCAGCACAGAGCCCGACACAGGACGCGAACCCACTAACCGTGAGATCATGACCTGAGCAGAGTCGGACGCTTAACCAACTGAACCACCCAGGCACCCTGAGTATGTGACTCTTGATCTCAGGATCGTGAGTTTGAGCCTAATATTGGATGTAGATATTACTTAAAAATAAAATATAAAAGAGAGAGAAACAGGTGTTCTTGTATTCAAATTACACAGCCCTCCTGAATACAAGAACACTTGTTTCTCTTTCCTTCATATTCTCAGGGGCACCTGGCTGGCTCAGGTGGAAGGGCATGTGACTCGATCTCTGGGTCCTGAGTTTGAGCCCCATGTTGGGTGTAGAGATTACAAACAATTAAATAAATAAAAACTCAAAAACTGTAACTAGATGGTTGACAGGATAGTTTTAGAGACAAAAATAATTATGCTGATTTTACTCTGGACTCGTATTTAACCTAATGGAGAAAATGACCGATGTTCAATATGTGAATAAAAATACAGTATCTCTTAGCTTTAGATCTGAGAGAAACAGCTGTAGGAGCCCAGAACTGGATCCGTCTACATCACAAATGAGCTAGTGTTTATTGCAGGTCCGTATCTTCCAGGGAAAGAAATTTCATAATTTTCCTTAAAAATCTGCTGTAAGTAATTCTATTGAAGATGGATTATAATAAATCCATATCATATTTTAAGAACTGCCTTAGCAATTGAAGAAATAATAATATATTGTGTGGCATGCTGCTTTATTTTGTCCTTTATAGTTTCCTGTTCTATTGCTTCTACATTTTTGAAATAGAAAAGGTCTATGTTAAAATATTATTGTGACATTAAGTTTGATAAAATTTGCATGTACTTTTTTAGTTTTCTAAAATTTAGTTTCTCAAAATCCCCAGGCTTCACAGGAATTTTGATGACATCGTGAAATGTTCTGGGGCCACTCCCATTCCTATTCTCTTTAATGGCATTGCTCATTGGCATCTCTAAAATTATAGATTCTCCATATGCCCCATCTTCCATCCCCAGGTCTTCAGGTGGTGACCATGATTCACACTGGGAACACATCTCAGGGAAGCAACAGTAGCTCCAACAAAGATGGACACGATCTTTGGGGAAACCAATCCCTAGCACCATCCATTGTGAAAGGGGAAGTATCTAATCTAATGTGTTAGGTGGGAACAAGAGACAGAATGCATCACTAATTCATAAGGGACTATGAATTAATAGTCCTTAATTCAGTTTTGCTAAAAAATGATGTTTGCTTAATATCTAGTGCAATGGGCAAAGTACAGATTTTCCACAGACAATTCATAATTACTATATTTTATGTGGAGCAAGAAAAATGCTTTTCAGAACTGGTTGACATTTGAGGCAGTCAAAACTCTTAAATGCAATAGCAATGGCTCCACAGGAGAAAAGCCCTCATGTCAGATGAACCCATCTGGCCAGATCAAGAGCCAGCCCAGGACACCTGTGTGAAACAAACTGGCTCAGTGATGTGATATTTAGATGTGCAAAGAGCTCTGAAAGTAAAGAAAACCTCCCTTTGCCCACGAAAGTGCAGTCTTCCTGCAATTCAGAAAGTAAAGTGAGAATCACATATGTGCTAGCAAGGTACTTGTTTTCCAATGATGAAGTAGTGGGGATGCATTGTACAAATAGCATACAATTACACAGCAGAGTCAAATTTCAAGGCACTTTATAATAATTAATGTCAACACAGAAATAATTGCTACAGAGTGGCAAAAATATTGTAAAAATGGAAATAAGGATTTTTATTCTATCTAAAATTGCAATATTTGAAAGAAATGTAGCACACCAATAACTCCACGCAGAGACTTTGAGACATGAATGCTTAAGGAACCCAATTCCCACATTAATCTCAGAGCACCGTCATGCAATATTCCTGAGTAACCCCAGATCCTCACAGGGTGGATTCTTGCAAAGACCCTAGAGAAAGATTCATTAACTCCGTTGTGTCTGTGATTTTATCTAGGTCAAGTCTCATTAGTTATTTGATTTCCATCTTGGAAGAGAGCTGGCACAGGAAAATAAAATGGGTGAAGCTGACCAGCCTTCTCATTAACAAAGACAATACACAAACTAAAAGGGAAGGTTTAAAAAAGCATCTAATCTCTAGTATCTACCTGTTTCAAAGATGAGAAAATGGGGGCACCAATTTTATAGTGACTTGTAGAAACAGGGCCTCAAGACTATCTACTGGTTGAAGTTTTCAAAATATTGCTCCATTTCTTCTTTCCCAGGGACAGTTTGCCTACTGAAGCTAAGAGCAGTACTACAGTTTATTAGCAGGAAGAGGAGATATTTGCCTGTCACAACTATATATAAATCTTTACCAATGGATCACCAAATGTGTGTAATGCAAATGTGCTATAGCCTATATTTTTCTTTTCCTTCTGGTAGGAGAGAAATTCAGCTTTATTTTTGAGTTCAGAAAGCACGTGATCTTTTGGGGCAGAGTTTTAGTGATTCATTTCTTGTGCAACTCAAAGTTCTTTCAGATAACTTTGAGGAAGGAGAGTCTCCCCATTTGGCACAAATTTTTCTTTTCCTCCGTGTGACTTCTTGTTTCTCAAGGTGACTAATAAGACATCTCCAGCCAGAGTCATGAAATGTTTTCTGCTTGAGAAAGAACACGGATGTTTAGTGTTCTCCAAGGCATTTAGAAACCGATACAGAATGGCTGCAAGTTAACTGGTTCTGACAGTGATTTAGAGAATATTTAGTTTCCTAGAAAAGAGGGTGGTTATATATTTTTTCTTTTCTAAGTAATCACTTGGAAACATATCTATTTCCTATTCGTTTTGCACTGCACATTCCTCTTGCTCAAAAATTATTTACTGTATTACTGACTATATATTTTAAAAACCTGTGATATCTTGGCCAGGAGTGGTATGTCCATGCCTTTTGATCTAGGAGCAAGTTCAAAAATTACTAAGCTAAGCACTCTGTTAGGAATCCTTTTTTATATAACTTAATATAATAGTTATGTTATATATTTTATATTTATATTATGTATTATAGTTATCTAATTACCCTTATTTAATAATCCTTACCTTAAAATAAATTAACAAGATTTAAAAAATTATTAAAGAGACTAATTTTTCTTTATTTCATTCATTCATTCATTTATATCTAGTAGACTTTATTTTGTAAAAGCATTTTGATTCATAGCAAAACTGAGTGAAAGGTACAAAGGTACCCTCTGTCCCCACATATACAGCCTGCTCCACTATCAAAGTCCTGCACCAGAGTGGTACATGAGACTCTAACCACAAATATAAACAAATCTGTAGTCATTAAGGACAAATAAAAACACATTTTATCATAGTTCACTTATTGTTCTTTGGCTTGGAATACATCACTCCAATCTCTGTTACCACGTGGCCATCTTCTCCCTGTGTGTCTGAGCCCCTTCTCTTATAAGGATACAAACCATATTGGATTAGGACTCACCCTAATTAAGCATGACCTCACCTTAGCTTGATAACATCTGAAAAGATCCTATTTCTAAATAACGGCTCATTCACAAGTATTGGAGGTTAGAACTTCAACATATCTTTTTGAGAGACACAATTCTATTCATAAAAGTCTGCCCTCTGGCCCTCAAATATTCATTTCCTTAGAGGTCTGGGTCTATACCATCTCTTCAGGCAGAGGGAAGACAGCCATGTGAGGGAGGCAGATATTGGAGTTACATAAGCCAAGAGATACCGGCACTACTAGAAACTGGAAAAGGCAAAGATGGATCCGTCCCTAGAGCCTTGGGAGGGAACATAACCTTGACAACACCTTGATTTTGGAGTTCTAGCTCAGGAGCTACGGGAGAATAAATTTCTATCATTTTAAACCACCTAGCTCATGGTCCCTTATTAAGGAAGCCTAAGAAATGAGTACATACACTGTAGGAAAATCTGAAACACAGACTCTACGATAAGAAATGGTGACACACACCAAGTGCTCCTGGTGAACAGTAATCTGTCGTAGATTGTATTATTTTTTCACAATTCACCCTTCCCTCCCTTCTCCTGTGAATTCTCTAGTTCATGAATATATACCTCTATCCTATTGGTATTGAGCTTCTCCATGTAACTTATTTTGGCCAGTGGGGAAAGGAGAAAAACTATACCAGATTATATATTATTTTTGTTTTCATTGACATTTAACTTTTGGAATGATTATCCCTGTGATTCAGTGAAGCAGGCTTGCATGTTGCAACAAATCAAGAGAAAAAGGAAAGAGTAAATGGGATGCTGAATCCTCAGAAGGAGACCATGTCTTTAAAAGAGAAAAAGAAACTATAGGAACACATCATGAATAAAATAAAATGGCTAATTTCTTTAAAAAAAAAAGAAGAGAACTTTGACTTGTTTTTGTCTCACTGTGGTGAAGAGATAAAGGTTATTCTACACATTCTTCTCACACTTCCTTTTAAAGTCAGAGAATATAGATGAAATCCAAAGAAAACACTACATGGTGATATGATGAGAGAAAAACTAGACTAACACTATAATCTTCTCTTTCTTGCTGGGGAGAGTTCATTTCAGAAGCAGAAGCAGGGACTTGAGGCCTCTGAATTCTTTGGAATCATTGCCCTACTTATCCTGGGATTTGGCAATTTTTGGTTCCTAGACTTCCCATATCTTCCTCATTTAATCCCCTTCAATATGGTTTGGGAAACTACTTTTTCCTTGAGTTTTTGCACACAACTCTATTCTGTAGACATGATGTGCAGTGAGAAAAGGGAAAATAAATCTAATTCTCTCTTGGCAGATTTTTGATGCCTTTTAATTCTAACCTTGCTACATCTAGACAATTTATGATTTCTTAGAGCTGTCCCTGTTGGGTTGGAAAAAATATAGCTTACCTCACAAATATATTTTATTGCTGTTACCATCTTATCTATTACAAAACATCCTATCTCACATGAGCTGCTGAGTCACCTGTTCCTAACTAAGGGAAGAAAGCCATAAAATCGATTTTAAAATGCTGTGCTTGAAGAAAAAAAGTCAAATGGTATAGGAGAAACCACCAGGGTGTATATAATAGATTGAGAGTATCTCTCCATATCTACTGTCCTTAAAACAAATGAAATACTACTCTTAGGATATAAAATCAATATATAAAAATCAGTTGCATTTCTATAAGCTAACAATGAGCTATCAGAAAGAGAAATTAAGAAAACAATTTCATTTACAGTTGTATCAAAAAGAAAGAAAGCACTTAGGAATAAATTTAACCAAGGAAGTAACAGATCTGTACACTGAGAACTATAAGACATTGACAAAACAAATTGAAGAAGACGTAAATAAAAAGAAAGCCAGTCCATGCTCATGGTTTGAAAGGACTAATATTATTAAAATTTCTGTACTGCCCAAAGTGATCTAAAGATTCAATGCAATTCTATCAAAATTCCAATGGCATTTTTCACAGAAATAGAATAAGCAGTCCCAAAATGTGAATGGAAGTACAAAAGATCCCCAAAACCCATAGCAATATTGTTAAAGAAGAGCAAGCTGGAGGTATCACACTTTCTGATTTCAAACTACATTACAAGGCTCTAATAGTCAAACAGTATGGTATAGGCATAAAACCAGGCACACATATTAGTGGAACAGAATGAAGAGCTTGGAAATAAACCCATGCATATATGATCAATTACTTTATGCCAAAGAGCTAAGACTATACAGTAGGGCAATAGTGTCTTCAGTAAATGGCACTGAGAAAACTGAATTGCCACATGCAAAAGAATGAAACTGAGTTTCTTACACTGTACACAAAAATGAACTCAAATGTTTCAAAGACTTGAACTTAAAACCTAAAACTGTAAAACTCCTAGAAGAAAATAAAGAGTATAAGCTCCTTGACAATGGTTTTGGCAATGTCTTTTTGGATTTGAAACCAAAAAGCAAAGGCAACAAAAGCAAAAAGAAACAGATGGGATTACATCAAATTAAAAAGCTTCTATACAGCAAAGAAAAGCATCAACTAATGAAAAGTCAACTTTTGGGATGGGAGAAAATATCTGCAAACCACATATATGATAAGTGGTTAATATCTGAAATATATAACAAATTCATGCAAAACAATAGCAAAAAATTAGGTTAAAAATGTGCAGAAGAACTGAATACACATTTTTCCAAAGAAGACATACAAATTACACATTTTTTCCGAAGAAGGCATCAAAAGGTCAACAAGTATGTGAAAAGGGTATTTGACCTTACTAATCATCGGGGAAATGCAAATCAAAATCACAATGAGATATCACCTCATACCTGTTAGAATGGCTGTCATCAAAAAGACAAGAGATCATTGTTGGCAAGGATGTGGAGAAAAGAGAACCCTAGTGCACTGTTGGTGAAAACGTAAATTGGTGCAGCTACTATGGAAAACAGTATAAAGATTCCTAAAAAATTAAAAATAGAATTACTGTATGATCCAGCAATCTCACTTCTGGGTATATATCCAAAGGAAATGAAAACAGGATCTCTAAGAGATGGACATACGCCCATGCTCATTGTAGCATTATTCACAATAGCCAAGATATGGAAACAACCTAAGTGTCAATCAATGGATGAATGGTTAAAGAAGATGTGGCATATATACAATGGAATATTATTCAGCTTTGAGAAACAAGGACACTTTTTTTTGCAGCAATCTGGATAGACCTTGAAGACATTATACTAAGTGAAATAAATCAGGCACAGAAAGACAAATACTGTATGATATCACTTACATATAGAGTCAAAAAGACATACTGATAAAAAAAAAAAGAGAGAGAGAGAGAGAGACTAGAATGGTAGCTACCTGGGGCTGGGGAACCGAGGAAAAAGAGAGATGTTGGTCAAAGAGTACAAACTTCCAGTCGTAAGATGATTATGTTCTGGGCACCTAATGTACAGCATACTGATTATAACTAATAATATTGTATTATATATTTGAAAGCTAAGAAAGTATATTTAAAACATTCTCACCACAAAAAGAAACCATTCTTATGTGACATGAGGGGGGAATTAGCTAACTTTATGGTGATAATCATTTTGCAATAAATAAATGTCTCAAATCAACACATTATATGCCTTAAATTTATATAATGTTAGACGTCAACTATATCTTATTAAAATCAGAAAGACACATAAATGAAAACAAATTAAATACTATTTTGGAAATCTTTTTCTCCAACAATTATTACTTAAAAATTAAAAGAGATTGCTTAACTGATTTAACTAAAGAAAGCTAAAGCATTCATCTAAATACTGGTTCATCACGAATCAGTGAGACACCTTTAAATACAATCAACAGACACGCAAGAACATGTTAGAAGTTAGTCACTTGATTACTAACTTCCTAGTTGACAATGTATTAATCTCAAGCACCTGGCCCTTTGTTGTTTTACTGGACCAGTTAACGTTTGTTTCCCCACAACTTCCCATATTGTCTGTGGAGTGTACTGCGGAAAGACTCCTAGAGGAACAGTCTAAAAGCATGTGGTAGGATCCAAAGGACTGACTGTGCTCTGATTGTGGCCCAGGGCAGAGGTAAGTCAATTTTCCCCAGGATGATAATGTCAAAATGCTATACATTTAACAAGGCATCCTTGGCTATTATTCATTTGTTCTCTGTAAAAAGAAAGGAAAACGCATCACACTGACTTTTTCCTGCTCCGAAACCTCGGTCCACAGATAATGTCGGGAATGGCACAGGCCGGAGGGTGAACTGCGGGTGGGGGTATCCACACGTGGGAGATGGAAGGATTCCTGGGTACTGGGCGCTTTCAAGGGTTGGCACAGGGATGGCGCTCACGACGGCTGCAAAAACAAAGATATTGTTTTTATTATTATTTATCTTATGTTGCCACCAATGAAGTAGAAAGGAAATGGCTCAACTTTCCCGTCTTCAAATCCATGCATGCTCTTCATAGTGTCTTGGAGGTTCCTTTACTTACTTCTTTCCACGAAGTCTCTCTTACTTTACAAAAGACAGCTTACTCCTCCAGCACCTTACTATAGAACATTACTCTGAGATTTCAAACTTCCCAGGGTTTCAATTAAAACTTTTTTTTTTTTTTTTTAAGACAGAGAGTGAGGGAGAGCAGAGGTAGAGGGAGACTCTCAAGCAGGCCCCACAAATCAGCCAAGAGCCTAACAAGTGGCTCCATCTCATGACTATGAGGTCATAACCTGAGTCGAAATCAAGAGTCAGATGCTCAACAGACTGAGCCACCCAGATGCCCCTAAAACTTCCCATGGTTTCAAAGAAAGAAACAACGAATAAGGCTTCCTGGTGTTTGTTTTGGTTCGGTTTGGTTTTGCCTTTTACTTTCTGCTAAGCAAGAACCCAAGAAATGTTGGGTTGTTCAGACACTGAATATATTGGGTAAAGTGGGCTAAGAAAATGGGAATTTTCTGTTAATTCTGTGAAAGATGGAATGCTCTTGAGAGATGAACAGATATTGATAGGTATAGTCTCAATAATCAAGAGGATTTTAATTTAAATAGAAAATATCTTCAAATCACAAAAACAGTACAGCTTAATGACACATTAATTTAAATATAACTAAATGTTGTCTGGGAATAGCAAACATTTTTACTTATACTCGCTTAAACCCACAAATCAATATCTTACACAATATTTCCTAGGTGTATTAAGCATTATTCAATTCCATTATTCAAAATCTATTAAATTATATCACATTATAAATTATTTCTTCTGGGGCGCCTGGGTGGCTTAGTCGGTTAAGGGTCCGACTTTCGCTTAGGTCATGATCTCGCGGTTCGTGGGTTCGAGCCCGGCGTCGGGCTCTGTGCTGACTGCCAGCTCAGAGCCTGGAGCCTGTTTCAGTCTGTGACTCCCTCTCTCTCTGACCCTCCCCTGCTCACGCTGTCTCTCTCTCTCTCCTAGAAATAAATAAGAAAAAAAAATTAAAAAAAAATAATTTCTTTTTTTAAATTTTTTTTTATTTCTAGGAGAGAGAGAGAGAGAGAGAGACAGCGTGAGCAGGGGAGGGTCAGAGAGAGAGGGAGTCACAGACTGAAACAGGCTCCAGGCTCTGAGCTGGCAGTCAGCACAGAGCCCGACGCCGGGCTCGAACCCACGAACCGCGAGATCATGACCTAAGCGAAAGTCGGACCCTTAACCGACTAAGCCACCCAGGCGCCCCAATAAATTATTTCTTCTAATTGTAGTTAATCTTAATGTTACGTTATCTTAGAAAATGTTTAATATTTCTTATCTCTTTTTAATAAAAAATAAGATTTTAAGCTAGGTCCAGGAATGATCTTCAGCAGTATATTTTTGTCTATTACATTACTCAAGCTGTTCCTATTTTAGGCATTAGTTTAATTAATAAATTAACAATAAATAATTATTAATAAATTAATAATCAATAAATTAATTATTTAATTACCCTAATGCCAATTACTGGAGTTCAACATGCAAGGCTATACATATTAACCAAAGAAAAAGCTTTCTTTTTATCATATTTCTCTTAAATAAGTAATTAATAATCACTGATACAGATCACTTTGCATTATTTTAAGTTAGTTAGAAACAGCATGTAGATTTAAAAATATTTTAACTTAAAATGCAGACTAATTATTTTAAATATACAGCTATTTAAAACAAAAGGGCTGCTTCTAGTAAAATAGCTTTCTTTTAAAATTACATTCTGAAAAATTTATTTCTCAGTGTATTTATAATACTGCTTGAAATGCTTATTAACATGTTTATCTGAATTGAAAAATAAAAAAAATATTGGTTTCACAATAAGGACTAATTCTCTTTATCATTAAAAATTTTTTTAAACATTTTATTTATTTTTGAGAGAGGTAGAGACAACATGAGCAGAGGAGGGTCAGAGAGAGAGGGAGACACAGAATCTGAAGACAGGCTCCAGGCTCTGAGCTGTCAGCACAGAGCCTGACGCACGGCTCAAATCCACAAACTGTGAGATCATGATCTGAGCTGAAGTCCTACACTTAACAGACTGAGCCACCCAGATGCCCCAGGACTAATTCTTTTCAGTAGGTTAAGTGATAGGCACTTTCCACAAATTGAATGAAATACTATATAGATATTAATAGATAAGAACATGTTTCAAAGAATTATATTGGCAATGGTATAAGTGATATTTCAATGCTTCCAATCCTATCTTAATATATTATATTATGTAAAGTGCCTCTTAGTGAAAAAAGTTTTCAGATGTATCTTATAATTACTCTGTAAGTCTCGGTAAAGCTTTTTATAGGTGTACCTCTTAAAAATGAGGAAATAAGTAACTTGAATGAGTAACAAATACTTTTGAAAGTCAGGCAGTTTCTAAAATTTATATTTGCAGTATAACTGGAGGACAATATATTTTTAAAAAATCTTTTTAACGTTTTTATTTATTATTGAGAGACAGAGACAGACAGTGCATAAGCATGGGGAGGAGCAGAGAGAGGGAGAGACACAGAATCTGAAGTAGGTTCCAGGCTCTGAGCTGTCAGCACAGAGCCCAATGTGGGGCTTGAACTCACAAACTAAGAGATCATGACCTGACCCCAAGTTAGACGCTTAACCAACTGAGCCACCCAGGTGCCTCTGGAGGACAATATCTACTTGTTACTTGAAACATTATAAAAAAAATAACTTCAGGTGAGAATCCAAAGTATGAATTTGACAAATAATTTGGAAGGAGTTCAAATCATTGAGTGACTGCTATAAAAATCTCATTGTAATAGTCACCCACATATATATGTAAACAAAGTTTCTTAGTGTTTAGATAAATTTAAAAATATTGGAATAGAGTTTATGGAAAAAGTAACATTCATCCACAAATGTATGCAATAAGTGTTTAGAAAAAGCCTCATTCGTGTCGTTAAGTGATAGAATTCTAATAAAATCTTTCTTTATACACAATTGTACAGAAATACTAATTGTAGTGTTAACTCAATCAGAAGAAAAAACCCAGCAGTTGAAATCTTATGCTCACATAAGTCTATAACATAAACATATAATTTCAGTTTATAAAAATATTATGTTGCAAAGAAATAGATAGATGATCAGTAAAAGACATAAAGATATATGATATTTGTATATTATTCTGTAGGGAAATTGAATTGCAGGTCCTAGTTCAAAAAGAAACAAGTATAAATTTTTCTTGGTTAAAGAGAAGCTTCCTCACATATTCTGTAAATTGATGATGGTGAGTATCAAATCGATATAATTATTTTTATGCATTTGGATCTATTTAAGAGAGTGGTATATGAAAAAAATACTTCTTTCACAGATATTTATAACAAACTCTTTTAAATATTAAATTCAAAATGTTTCAGGTGAACAAAGTTATCAAAATTAGTTTTGTAAGAATTAAATAAAAATTTGAGAATAAGTGGTATACAACGCAATGTCTTATAAAGATATTTTATAGAGAGTAAATTGGGGATATACAAACATAGGAACAGACGCCAACAGAATAAAAAGAAAAAAATGACAGAGAAAACTGTAAAAACAATCACAGATTCAAGCCAGATATTAGCTAAAATGATGATAAATTCCTTAAAGAAAGAGGTTATAATTCTGTAACCTTTGTGTCTCTCACACTACACTGCTAGAGATACTTCATATTTTTCAAATGATTTAATAAGAAGTATTTTCTAGAAGTAATATTAGGAAATCTGTCATTTCAACCCACTGGAGACTTTTTAAGTGGTTTGATGTATTATTTAGTTTCCTGCAGTGTATAGTTACTATAGTAATAATAGTAGTAATAATAGACTTGAATACATTTGTAAATAAGAACCATACAATAACATATTCAGAAAACTTAAACTCTCAGTCTCCCAGGTAGTCAATTTAAAGTTATCATCCATCCTACTGATCAGACGGGATCACTCCATAGTCATTAATGTTGATTGCCAGATTGTAAAGCTATCCCTGTGTTGAAAATTTTTACCCATAAATAAATGCGACAATGATAGTTTCCCTTAAATACATAGAAGATACTCACTCCACAAACTGTGCACATTTCTTTATCAATATTATTATTTGAACTTAACCAATATCTTATAATACACTTAGAAAAATAATTTCATACATATCTCTTGGTCAGAGCTGAATAAATTTGAATGGAGAAACAAAAAATAATTTGGCAAACCTCAGAATATAAAGTCAGAAAGCTGAGAGAACCCAAGAGACTAAATTTATATTGCAATTCCAAGTCTTTTATTACTGAAGAAAGAAATTTTCCTTTCTAAGAGTTTTGCATTGTCCTACTGACCTGGGTACAAATGACTTGCAAATAATAATTCTTTTAAAAATAATAAATCTACTGTATGTTTCTGCATTTCAATAATTCCCATTGTTCTTCTCCCTGATATAGAATAGTCTGTATTCCAAAGATTCGGTTCTGAAGTATTTGGCTTCATGATTCATTTCTAAAAGGGCACAGAAGTCTATACCTACTTATAACACAGTAGTTGCAGAAATAATCATTCTAAAGTAAGATGGATACAACACAATGTATTGAAATGCCTTTTAGTATTTTCCTGCTACATGTCAGTTTTTAAAGCCAGAAACACAGATACATATACATTCACACTTTCTCTGTCTGTGTCTCTATCTCTCTTTCTCTTATTCACACTATAGTTCAAAGCATTCGATGCACTGCTAAGTTTATGTAAAATAACTCAGAAAGCGATATCATCAAGAATTTTCAATAAATCTCTGCTCTGTGGCCAAATATGACAAGAAATCTGCTCTGACACAGCTTGCTGACAAGTGAATTTATATTTCACACTGATGCACAAAGATTTTTCAAGCAGAAATTCCCTCACCAAATTACTTAGCTCTCTGAACAGGGCACATTGATATCTGAGCTTTTACAACATTCTTAAAAATGTTAGCACTAAATGCAACCTATACGAAATCTAAACTAGAGATTTTTTTTAAGCTCCAATTTTAACAAATAAAGCCCTCTGTAGGTATTTTTCAACATGGTACTTGACAGAGTTGAGAGAGGTGTTGAAGGGGAGAGGTAGAAAAAGAAAAGTAAAGATAAAATTTCAAAGTGAAAAGAATTTACATGAACTGATTTCTCATTTTGCCTCTCCTTACCATGCCTTTTCTGCAATGACCTATATACCAGCTGGGCTATTTGGAAATTTAGTGCCTATGGCCCTCGATAAATATATATATTTTTTATTTCCTTCACATTTTCAGGTGTCCTTTGGCAAACAGTTGTCATGGAATATGCACAAACTCCATCAAATCCCCTTTAGGAAAAGTATAAATCTTCACAAATATGTGTTCTGTAGTTAGTCTCTACCTCATGGTAAAGAGCCCAAGCACTGAGGTCAAACTGCCTGGGTTCATTATCTAGTTCTGTCACTTAGCACTGAGTATGTGTTACAGCCAGTATCTAGGATGCCTCTGATTGAATATCATTCCATAATATTCACATCCTTGGGGAGTTCCCTGGCACATTTCACCAGGGTTGGTCTGGTGACCAATGGAATGCAGCAGAAATGCAGAAGAAATTCCACCTCCCAAATCAGGTTTAGAAAGATTGTCCTCTCAGGTGCCTGGGTGGCTCAGTAGGTTAAGCATCCAACTCTTCATCTCGGCTCAGGCCGTGGTCTCATGGTTTATAAGATGGAGCCCTGTGTCAGGCTCTGTGCTGACAGTGTGGAGCCTGCTTGGGATTCTCTCTCCCTCTCTATCTGTCCCCCTGTTTGCTCTCTCTCTTTCAGAGAGAGACTCTTAAAGACTCCTTCTGTGGGAAGCCAGGGGTCATGTCTTGAGGACATGCTGGCAAACCTGTGGACAAGATAGAAGCTGCTGAGAAAATGAGTGCTTGTTTTACGTTGCTTCATTTTGGAGGTAGTGCATGATGTAGTAATGCACTACAAGCAAGTGATTTAAGGTCACTATTTCTTAGTTTTCTCTTTGTAAAGTGGAGATGATAATAGTACCAACTTTGTGGTGTGGCTGTGAGAATTGAAGTATAGAGGAGAGGAGGGTCAGGAATCAGCCCTTCAGTAATGCTGGTTATTGTTATCAGTCTGCAGGGATCCAGCAGATCTTAAGACTGAGCTGACTATCATTTAATAGGAAATGTTGTTTAAAATAACTCTTTTATAGGTCTATTACCTTAATTCTGGTGATGGTTTCATATATGCATATATCTAAATGTGTCCAAGTATATACATCAAATATGTACAGTTATATATATATATGATATATATCACATATATATGATATGATATATATATATCAATTATACTTTAATAAAACTTTTAAAGAAAACAAATTTTTAAATATGGCTATTTAAAAGATAAACCAAATATTTTACTATTATGCTGAAAATTACTGTCACTGTTAAAAATATAATTAGTTCTATAAAAACCCAAAAACATCCTGTTTTACAATTAAAAAAAATCTAATACATTAAGAAAGAGGTAACTAAATGGTAGTTTTTTAAAGTTTTTTATTTATTATGAGAGAGCGAGCAAGCAAAAAGGGGAGATGCAGGGAAAGAGGAAGAGAGAGAATCCCAAGCAGTCTCTGCACTCTTAGCGCAGAGCCCAATGTGGGGCTCAAACTCACAAACCATGAGATCATGATCTGAGCCAAAGTTGAGTCCAATGCTCAATCAACTGAGCTACCCAGGTGCCCCTAAATGGTATTACATCAAATTAGAACCTGAGAGAATTATGACACTAAGATTTTTTTAAATTTAAAATGTTTTTTATTTATTTTTGAGAGAAAGACATAGTGTGAGTGGGGTGGGGCAGAGAGAGAGGGAGACACAGAATCTGAAGTAGGCTCAGGCTCTGAGCTGTCAGCACAGACTCTGACGTGGGGCTTGAAGTCACACACTGCAAGATTGTGACCTTAGTTGAAGTCAGACGCTTAACTGACTGAGCCACTCAGGCACCCTTTTGAGATTAGATAAGAAAATTCTTCCCCTGGCAGAGGAAAATAACTGGAATTAGGATTATAAAACAAAATCTAGGTTAAGATTTTGTTCTGTCTTTTATGAGCTAAGGGAAGGCTTGGTTTATTTATGCTTCATCAGCCAGATGAGGCATGATGTGGAGATGACCAGACCAGTGCTCGTCACAGGGTGGCTACGAAAATGTACTGAGATCAAATGGAGTCTGCTGTGAGTGGGGGACCTGACAAACTTACAGCCTCCTACAGCGTGGCTCAACTGAGATGTTCTCAAATGAGACATGGCTATGAAGTTTAGAATCTGAAATAGTAAATATCTAAATGTACATTTTGATACCATGAGTAGCAGATAGAACATGAGGCCACAGGAAAGGGAGCCCTTGATCTGGGTCCAAAGGACTCTTTTGGGATAAGCCTGAGGCATCACACTGTTTGTTCCCTTTTCTGCAGACCAGGGACTTTCTCAAGACACGGTGAGAATATATCTGCCTTCGTTTTTGACAAGTTACCCCGGGTTGCTCAAAAGACTTACTCAGATGAGAAATGTCTTGAAACAAAAGATGGTGTATTTTGTTGCAGAAATCTCTAAGACACTGGGAATTAAAAAAACAATTATGTTACAAAAATCTTAAAACATAAGGGATCTTTAGTATTCATATTGATCTAGGAATGTTTTCTAAAAGATGTTTGTGTTCCTTTTGTACTCCATCATCCAACACTTTTTACCTCTACCTATTCTTTATCAGATCCATTCTTGATTATGTCTATATTTTTAATAAGCCATTTTTTTGCCTTCCAAAATCCTAGCTAAAAACATGATTCTATATTCCCCAGAGGCAGCTTTCTGAGCTTAAAAGCCATTATCTTGACCTTGTCTGCACAATCCCACTGACCTGCTAATTTTGATAATTTAGTAGAATTACCAGTCAACTAATTTGATTTAACAAGTTATTTGCTTATGGAACTACCCAAGAAACAACTCTCTGTTGTCCACTCTTACTCATTAACAACTTTATACAAAGTCATTTACACAGCACTGTGGGAGCTATAGAGGTTCCTAAAAAGTATGTCCTCTGAGTTGAAATTTCATATTATGTAGGTCTTTACGATGGTATTAGAACAGTTGTTTGCACTCATTACTCCTAAGAAAGCATTCTTGATCAGATGGAGGCATTCACAGGGGCTTCAAGGAGATAGAATGAATGCTCAGTTCTAGAACCTGTTAAGCTGGAATCAGTCTTAGGATACTGGCTTCTTATACCATGGATGCAAGGTTCACACAAGGATTCTGAGTTGGAATCAAATGTTTCAGGGGTTGGAATGATCCTCATATCAGTACAAGATGGCCTTCTGGTAGTATAGCACCTCAAGCCAAGAGAACTCTAGTTTCTAAAATCTGCTTCTTCACTTCTTAATAGCTTCTGCAACTCATTGTTTGAGTTCTGCAATCAAGTGACTAAAACAGATGGTGGAAATGGGGGAAAAAGAGTTGGCTTTAACAGTGAATGTTCTAGAAAGCCCCAAACCAGTGGTCATAAGCAGCTTCTAAGCTATCACAAAAACAAAACTGTATGCCTTCCTTTGCCTTAGTCTTTTTACTAGACTCTTTCAGACCACTTTTTGAGACTTCTTCTTTCCTTTTAAAGCTGGTATTACATTCCCGCCACTCAAAGATGTACAGGGAAACAGAAAAAAATGAGATTCAGGAGGATCCTGCCCAATAAAATCTCATACATTAAATTATCAGGATTTTATAACTAATGTAATCTTAGAGGTCATCCACTTCGATCTATATGCCTCCCAGTTCTGCTTCCTCACCTCTCCTCCATCATTTTATAGAAGAAGACACAGGTTGAAAATGAAAAGGGGAACCAAGGTCAAACAAATACTTATGTTCCATCAAGTAATAAAATACTAGAAATGTAAGTAAATCTATATCTTTCCAGGAACTGCTCTCAGCAAAAGAAGTTACTTGCCCAAGATTACATCCCACTTTGCAGGGGAAGCTTGCATCATACTTGAGACAAAGTCCAGAAGCCCACCTCCCTTGCCCACCTCTCTTTGGACAAGGCTAAAGGCAAGTCCAGCACCAGAGCAACCTGTAGGGTCAGCTGCAGCCCCATTAAACTGTGTCACAAGTTCAATTTCTCCCTCCTCCCAATTCTGCATCCCTTACCTTCACAGGTGTTATTCCAGAAAGCACTTGTCAATAAACTGCCTGTATTTGAAATTCTGTCTCAGAATCTAACTCTTGAAAACCTAGCATGTGACCCTTCAATATCTTTTAAAAATTCAGGTAAGTTATACTTGATTCTTTTGATTTCCTTTTTTTTAAGCTTGCTTATCTATCTATCAATCATCTATCTATCTATCTATCTATCTATCAACATGAGTGGGGGAAGGGCAGAGAGAGAGAGACAGAGAGAGAGAACCCAAAGCAGGCTCCAGCCTGGGGCTTGATCTCATGAACCGAAAGATCATGACCTGAGCCAAAACCAAGAGTCAGATGCTTAACTGACTTAGCCGCCCAGGTGCCCTATTGCTTCTAATTTTTTATAAGTAATTTCACTTATAATAAGAAAAAACATTTAAAATAATTCTTTGGTCATTGTAAAAATAGTCAGCCTTTGCCCCCATTTTAAAACAAAGTGCACGGGATTGGAAAAATCAAAATACCTGGGTTCTCTTGCCTGTGCTCTCAGCTGGTATGTTTCTCATGAGCATTAGCTTACTTAGCTGTGAAATGTGTTCAGGGGTAGGAGAAACTTGTGCCACATAATATTTTCAACCAATACGTTGACAAATCTTAGACAAATAAACATATTTTGCACTCCAATGAAATTAAATACATTTCCCCATGGATTTTAAGAACGAAAAAGCACTTCAGATAGTCTGTATTTGATCTGCTAATTTACATTTTATAAAGCTGCTGAGAAATGTCAAAGAAGAGGGGAAAAATAATCTTACAAAAATAATGATTCTTAAGTGGAACAGCAAACATCTTTATACCTGTGACTAGAAATCAGCATGATGTTATGATATGGTTTATATAAGACTCAATAGATGAAAGACGTGATAATCTAAATAATACTGCAAGTGGGGCCATCAGAAAATGTATCTACTATTCTGAATGAAATCATAGCTCTGCCAAGATACAAATCTACAATTTGTTCAGCAGAGTTATCTAAGACCTGTCAATCATGTCAGTTGCAAAGAGTTTATTTTATTTATCAGAAAACTTAAGAATTTATTTTAAAATCAACTTTGATTATATGTTGAAGTCATTTCCTTTCATTAGATAGAGTTTTGCCAACACAGATAAAAAAGAATATAATATGACAAAGTTACTTCTAAAGGTATGTTTTCTATTGAGTCTTCGTTTCTTACTGAAACTTTATTTAAGTATAATATTCATCTTGAAAACTGGAATATCCAAAGTGGTGTTCAGTAATTGTGAAATGCCTAGCAGCTATCATTGAAGGCATGAAATAGAACATTATCAGAAGTTGCCCCATGGTCTCTTCTGGTCACTAACCACCTCCCATCAAGAGTAACTGCTCTTCAGAATTCTTACCCACGAGATTATTTTGCCTGTTTTTAAATTTTACTTAAATTGAGGGGCACCTGGCTGGATCAGTCAGTTAAGCATCTGACTCTTGATTTTGGCTTAGGTCATGATCTCAGTCTCCTGAGTTTGAGCCCTGCATTGGGCTAGATGCTCCCAGCATAGAGCCTGGTTGGAAGTCATCTCTCTGCCTGTCTCCCACTTTTACCCTCTCTGTCTCTCTTAAATAAAATTTAAAAACCTAAAAAAATATAAAATTTACATAAGTTGAATCTCATAAATGTGTTAGATTTCTGTCTTATGACATTTGATATGTGAGCTTCTCCCTATTATGGCATTTTAGTTTGTTCATTTTCATTGCTGCATTATATTCCACTGAATATAATGAATATGTTACAATGTAATAAAGATGTGATATGGGGAAGGATACTGCCACACACATTCTTGTACCTGTCTTTTGGCAAACACATTATGTATCTCTGCTGGGTATTTTCCCAAAGGTAAAATTGGTATAAGATTGGGATTGCTGGGTCAGAATATTCTTATACATTTTATAAAACGATTTAACTGTTTAAAATAATGTACCTGAGTTATATGATAATTTTTAAGATAGCAACAAAATTAGTTGCTGGTCATTTTACAGCCCCCATTCACATAGAGTAGGACACTAGGAATAAGGAAAGGTTTCTTGTTTTAGGCATAGAGCAAGTCAGAGCTCCAGGTGACAACATGAGGCAGCACAATGTGGTGGACAGATTAAGCACAGATTTTGGGTTCCTACTCTCAGAATCCTAGTTTCCATGTTTGTAAATTGGACATGCTACTGTCAAAAATCTTTCTTAAAAGTATATAAATAATATAAGTCATGCAAAGCATCTTAGTCCTTGGAGAAGCAGTATCCCAGAAGTTGAGAGGTTGTCCAGGTGTGTCCTGAGGTAAGTCAGTCAGCTGTCTGAGTCTCAATTTTCTATCTGTAAAATCAGGATAATCTCACCACATGACAATGTTATGATGATTCACTGAAATAGTAATCAGCAAGGTATTTAGCAAGTGAATAATATTCAAAAATTCTCAGTATTTGTTAGGTTTCATTTCATTTTTCATTCTTTCTAAGCTCATTATATCCTTTCCTATTTAGTAAAAACGATTTTAACTGCCCTTAATATATCATAAAATCTTATTAGAAGATATTCTAACTATAACTGATTTTTTAAAAGGTCCTTAAACACTGGTGTATTACAAACACAAGGCACTCTTATAATGCATTTACTTATTCATTCATTCAGATGACAGATGTTTAGCAAGCACTAATTTTGTGCTAGTATTGAGCTATACAATGTATGAATGCAAAGATGAATTAGATACATTCCCTCCCTATCATGAAGTAATTCACAACCTGTTAGAAGACGACAGATTTGGACTTGAATACCTAAACATATGAGGCAGCACATAATTAATGCTACAAATATAATAGAACAAAATGCTTTTCAAACATGAGAGAGGAAGCCATCATTTCTGGATACAGCATTCTGGATACAGCATTTTGTATAGTAGAACAAGATGCTATTTAAACATGAGAGAGGAAGCCATCATTTCTGGATATAGCATTCAAAAAAGAAAGAATTTATGAGAGCAGCACTATCTGCTCTGGTCTTTGAAAGATGCATGTAACTTTGTTAGGTAGAGATAGCCACTGAGCCATTCCAAAAGGAAAGAAATGTTTAGAGGGGGGAAAAACAAAGAAAAAACAATGTATATTTATGGAAAGGCACTTTAGTCTAGCCTTATGGGAGTCTAGGATATATCTCTATATATCTATGTCTTTATATCTATCTTTATATCTCTATATCTATCTATCATCATATATCTACCTACTTATCATATATCAATGTAGGCATAGAAACAAGATACTAGAAATGTAGACTCAAATGTGAGATGCTCAGCAGTTTGTAGTTGTTTTTTTCTTGGCAGACAATGGGGAGCCTTTGGAGAAATTTATAGAATGGAATGCCATATTTAAGTTGTTTTAGGAACACACCTAGAAAGTAGGATACATATGAGTCTGGAAGATGCTAGAAAGGGGGAAGTCTCGTTATTGTTTCAACAGTTCAGGTGTAAGGTCATAAAGAAGAGAATTACCATATGACTCTCGGGAATGGGAAGGTAGAAGGGAGTCAAAAGATACTGTGGGAGGAAAATCAACAAGATACGAGATCTTATTGGGTAAGAAGATTATACATGGAACAGAAAGGTCCATAAAGGATTTGTTTTTAGTATAGTTGACACATGAAGCACAGCAACTTTTTAAGAAGAAACTACAGAAAATTGGTACCACTAGAATTTTGTTGAGAGGAAAGTAGCTGGAGGGGCAAAGAGAAATGGCTCAGTGTACAGTGCTTCTCTATGTAGTGAAAGAAATGAAAGAAGAAGGATGATGGATTCACAGAGCACTGCTGCAGGGAGCTTAGTGATAAGGAGGAGCCGGAACTCCGAAGCCAAATCTTGTAAGTCCAAATTTTGGTTATGCCACTTAGTTGCTGTGTAACCAAAAGCTAGGTACTTAAACTCTCCAAGCCTCAGTTCCCTTATTAGTGAAACAGGCATAATAATTATATCTATCCTATGAATTGAACAGCTAGGAATCATTATAAATTCCATAAAAGTTTTTGTACTTATTAGAGTAACACTGAGAACTGAATTAGGGCATGGAGGAAACATGACATACAGTAAAGTAGAGAGAAGCCACCGTTAATTCATTCACCTAAATTATCTTGATTGAAGTCTAGCAGTTGCACCAGGCTCTTTTCTGGGTATTAAGGATATGAAGTGATCACAGAGACAAAATTTCTATCCTCATAGATATTACATTAAAGAACAGGAAACAAAATAAACAAACACAAAAATGCAAGCAAGATAGTCATACACATTAATAAAGCAAAGCAAAGCAGAAAAAATGGAGCAGAGAGTGACCACAGATGCTATATGTGACACTGGTCAGGGAACACCTGTAGTGGGAGCTGTTGAACACAGTATTGAATGAAATTAAGGAAAAGGCATGTAAATATCTATGAAAAGAGATTCCAGAGAAAGAGAACAGCAAGTGAAAATTCCTTGCATTTGAATGCGTGTTACTATCCAAAGAACAGAGAGAAGAGGTATGAGGCTGAAATGGATTAGAGTAGTAGCAAGAAATGGAGTGAGGAATGAGTCTGGAGGCTTTATCACATGGGGCCTAGTAAGACATGGTAATATCATGGATTACATTCTAATGTGTTGGGAAGTCAAGAGGAGTAACATGATCTAATTCACACACTTGAAAGGCTGCTCTATAGACAACTTGCTATAGGGGCAAGAGCTAAAGAAAAGAGACTAGTTTAGTCGAGTAGAGGTTAGAGCTATGATCAAGAATCTCTAACAGATGGTGGTGGCATGGGTTAGGACAGAGCAGTAGAGCTAGGAAGCAGTGGTCAGATTTGGGACAGGTATTATAAAGAAAACTGTAGGACTGATGAAAGACTGAATTTGGGGTGTGATGAAATTTGGATAAAAGAGAATGAAAGTAAAGTGTTCAACAAGGGTAAATGGATGAGGGATGCCTGGGTGGCTCAGTCAGTTAAGCATCCGACTTCAGCTCAGGTCATGATCTTGCAGTTCGTGGGTTCGAGCCCCGTGTCAGGCTCTGTGCTGGCAGCTAGCTCAGAGCCTGGAGCCTGTTTCAGATTCTGTGTCTCCCCCTCTCTCTCTGAACCTCACCTGCTCACACTGTCTCTCTCTCTCAGAAATAAACAAAACATTAAAAAAATAAAAAAAAGAGTAAATGGATGAACTGTGGTACCATTTACTGAAATAGGGAAAGCAGTAGAAGGATCAAGTTTGGAGGTGGGGAAAGGGAATTATGAAAAGCATGATTTCCATTCTGAGCACAACTGACTTGCCTATTAGATGGCCATATGGAAATATTGAGTCAATGGTTGATATGAAACTTGATATGGGTTATGATAAGAGATTAAGCTAGAGGTAAAATTTGGAATTTATTAAGATTTAGATGGCATTAAGGCCCTCAGAATTAAGTGACATCATAGAAAGATCTAGGTAGGTAGAAGAGAAAGGCTGAAGACTGATCCCTCAGGCACTCTTTGACTTTGAGATTGGGAATAAGAGGAGGAATAAATAAAAGATACTCAGAAGGAGCAGCAATGGAAAAGAAAGAAAACCAGGAACATTTAGTATACCATAAGGCAAGTGAAGACAGTGTTTCAGTAAATAAATAAATAAGTGAGAAGCTATGTCAGATTTTGTTGAGCATCTGAGAGTTGACCATCTATTTTGACAATGTGGAGATAATTGATAACCTTGAAACTATGATTTCAGTGGACAGAAAATGTTTCATTGAAATTAAGAAGGAAATTTACAAACAGGATAAAGCAGGTATAGACAACTTTGAAAGGAGTTTTTCAGGAAGAGAGAGAAATAGGCTTTATTTGGAGGGAAAGTAGTTTCCAATGATGTTATTTTAAAACAGAAGTTATGACAGAATGTTTGTATGTCAGCTGGAATTATCTATGAAGAGATAAAATGGATGATGCAGGAAAAGGAAGGGATACTTACAAGAGTCCCCAAGTAAGTGAGAAGGGATGGCAACAGGGGACAGAGCTGTTATGTGAAAGGAGCACAAACACATTAACTAGATTTGATTGAAGGATAAGGATACCATTTCTCAATGCTTCTCTCTTTTTGGTAATGTAAGAAGCTAGAGGATTGGCTGAGCACGGAGAAAGAAGAGAGGTTTGGGGAGTCTGAGAAGAATAGATACAAGACATTCATTTTATAAACTGAAATAATGAATGAATGGAGAAATGAGTGGCATTTCCAAATACATGACTGATAATGCCCAGCAAGAAGTCATGTGTTTTCTCCAGATAAATCGGCTGTTAGTGTACATGGTGAGAACTGGTAGTACAGCTAATTTAAGCAGGGTTGCGTTTTTTTTCTGGTGAGTATGATGGGGAAGGAGGATCAATGGAGTTGAGGGTGTTTGCAAGGGACTGAGAGTGATAAATGGCAATGACTTCTCATTTGAGTTTGGAGGGAAATTTTAGGGCATGAAGCAGATGAGGGACAGTGGAAAGGTAGCAGAGTTAATGCATTGGAGGTCTTAATGGGATTGAAGAATTGTTGGCAAGGGGGAAATAAAATAAGTGAGAAGGAAAATAACAAAGTAATAGAAAAAGCGAGGATAGAAACTGGAGATTGTAAGGGTTACAATGATTGGTTTAGCGTGTGTCATGGAATTGATGAATTGCGGTGGGAAGGAGCCAGTATCATTGCAGGCACCATAAAGAGACCCACAGTCTACTGTCATTGGATGAATTGCCTGCATGGATATTATAATTACCAAGATGAATCATAGAGGTAATTAGAAGGGCAGTGATCCCCAGGTGTGCTAATATCTTCAGTAAAGGTGAGAATATGAGAGAAAACTTCAAAAAGAAGATGGTAGTTACTGGATATCTGTTAACCCTTGCTTCAAGGCTGCTGGGTTATTTAAGACTTGAAATTGAACCAATTGAAAAAGTTAAAAAAATATGAATGTGATCATTAGAATAAGATCAATAATAGTGACAAAAATTTCCTTTCTTTTTATATCAACTCATATTTTTTAAATAATTCCTTAACTCTGTAGCCATCTGCTTTGCAACAGACCATTGGATTATATACAAGAGATACCACAATAACAGTGTAAGTTTGACTTCAAATTATAAACAAAGGGTTTTAGTCATTCTTCCTTTTGTCCAGATGCCCAGAAAATTCAGGGAAAACTCTATATATTTTTGATGATTTGATATAGAAAAGATGAAACCAGAAAACACTTCATTTCTTCATTGTGGTACCAATCTTTACCCACCAGGATTGTTGGACTGGGCATCCATAGGAATCATAAGCTTGGTCCGAGGGGCTCGGCGTGCAGCCAGTGACCTTTCCAGAGTGGACATAGAACTCCCTGCTTCTTCAGTGTCTTGACCTACAATAATAACAATACTGAGAGACACACCTTCTTCAATGATGCAACACTTCACATAATTTCTAGCTAGGCACGTCAATGTCTTTTTTATTTTATTGATGTTTTAAATAATAATATCTACTTTTTTGTTACCTAATCAATAGAGTCCCATTGCACAAACATTAATAAAATGTACCATAACCCTGTTACTCAGAAAGAACCATTATCTATATTTTGTTCTTTTTAAGGTTGGCTTATGTGTTTATATCTGAAAGTGAGAAAGTATATATTTATATATACTTATATTTATATATATATACACATATATATATATCTTTTACTAAAGTTACATTATACCATACATACTATTTTGTAAACTTCTTAGTAATATGAATGTTTTCCTCTGTCAAGTCAATGTTTATTTATTTATTTAAAAATACTTATGTTTCTAAGTTCACGAGCACCATCTGTTTTGTTTAATTTAATTTTACTTTATTTTATTTTAAGTACAGTGTATACCTAATGTGGGGCTTGAATTCCTGACCCGGAGACCAAGAGTCACGTGCTCTACTAACTGAGCCAATCAGGTGCCCCATTTTTATCACTTTTTAACATTCCATAAACATCCCACATAAACTATGAATTTACCACATTTTATGCAACTAGTACTTAGGGCCCAAAGACATTACAAATTATTATAAAAACTCAGAAAATAAACTACATTTTTAAAAAGTAAGGTTAGGTATATTTACATAAATTCATTATAATTCCATAAAATATTATGGCAAAGATTCATTAAAAATGATAAGAATGGTATGTGTAAATTTAATATGTTAACAAAGAGGGGTGCCTGGGTGGCTCAGTTGGTTAAGTGCCCGGCTTTGGCTCAGGTCATGATCTCACAGTTTGTGGGTTCCAGCCCCTCAAGGGGCTTTGTGCTATCAGCCCAGAGCCTGGGGCCTGCTTTGGATTCTTTGTCTCCCTTTCTCTCTGCCCCTCCCCTGCTCACTCTCTGTCTCTTTCTCTTTCTCAAAAATAAATAAACATTTTTAAAAATACATGTTGAGAACAATAAAACTGAATTTTTGAATAGTGTGTATATCATTTGTGTAATACACACATAAACCATATTATATATACACATTTGTGTGTATAAATATATAAATGTCAATAGATCTGTGTATTATATATTATATATATTATATATGTGTGTGTATGTGTATATCTGTATAGAAAGATTAAACACAAAATTCTTAACATTGCCTTCCTTTCATGAAAGGGATAAGGAATTTGGGGATGGGGAAAAGGTAAACCTCCTTTTTATTTCCTCTGGCTATTATTAAAGTTATTTTCACAACTTTCCATACTATTTTCTTTTTTTTTTAAATTACACACACATATTTTTTGATTAAAATAGTAGTTAATAAAATTCAAAATTTAAAATAATGCTGGGGGAAATTTCTATGCAGCCCAGATAATGACAGCTGCCTAGATTTGTATCTGTCCATACATCCTCCAAAAATCTACATAGAACCATATAAGACAATAAAGCTATGCAAAATGTACTCTTTTGAAACAACTAAAGAGGAGAGAATAAACAAACTTTCGATTTCCTACAAGCACAAAAATAAATAATATTTTCCAGCAAAGCTATGACTCAAAGTTGAACATTTGGGAAAACAACACAAAAGAGAGAAGAGGGGAATAAGGCTCCTAAGCTTGACCTAGAAACATTCAGAAAATCTACTCCAAGGAAAAGTGATTTAGAAGTTTCCTAGTAGACCAGAGCAGTTAAAAGTAAATTATTTATTAACATAGAGTTTTCTTCTTTTAACAAGGAGAGTACAGAGAATGCTTCCCATAATGGAAAAGATAACCAGCAGGACTTTGAGTGCTACTTTCCTTTTACTATAGAGTTGTCAAGTAGGTCCTCAAATTAAAAACAAATAGGCACAAACACCCTCTCATTCTAAAAAAATAAAAATAAAAAAAACCAGCTATCAGTTGGAGTTAAGCTTCTCCCAGGACTTATTAAATGATCAAAAGTAGTCTGGCTGTCCCCACCCCAAATGTCATTAAAAGATAAAGGGAAATATAAAGAAGGAGGAGTCCTAGAAATAACTGGCAAAATCTTTTGTGGGCTGAGAAGCAATTCTGTCCCTCCCAGTGGGAGACAGTGCTCTCCTCCTGATGCCCCTCTAGGAGCCAAAGCTGCCAGAATAAACACGTGTAAAGTGTGAAGGTTCCTGCAAAAGAGATCTACCTTTCATTCACTCTCCAGATAGTAGTCTGTTCAGGTAGCTGGCTTGCTGGTCTACCCTGTGTCTATTTAAACAGAAGAGGTTATCCTGCACTGTTGGTGGGAATGTAAACTGGTACAGCCCCTCTGGAAAACAGTGTGGAGGTTCCTCAGGAAACTAACAATAGAACTCCCTTATGACCCAGCAATAGCACTGCTAGGAATTTACCCAAGGGATACAGAAATGCTGAGGCATAGGAGCACATGTACCCCAATGTTCATGCAGCACTCTCCACAATAGCTAAAACATGGAAAGAGCCTAAGTGTCCATCAACAGACGAATGGATCAAGAAGATGTGGTTTATCTATACCATGGAATACTACATGGCAATGAGAAACAATGAAATCTGGCCATGAGTAGCAACATGGATGGACCTTGAGGGTGTTATGCTGAGCGAAATAAGTCAGGCAGAGAAGGACAAATACCATATGTTTGCACGTATAGGAGGATTAGGAGGAACTTGATGGAGGAACAAGGGGGAGAAGAAGGGCGGAAATGGTGGGGGAAAGGGAGAGAGGCAAACCATGAGAGACTCTTGAATGCTGACAAAAACTGAGGACTGATGGATGTGGGGGAGAGGGGGGAATGGGCATGAAGGAGGGCACTTTGGGGATGAGCACTGAGTGTTATGTAGAAACTAATTTGACAATAAACTATTTGTAAAAAAATAAATAAATAAATAAACAGAAGAGGTTATTGGAGAGAGCAAGACTGAAAGAGTGCCAGTAGTGGAATATGAGCTTTTTCATTTGGCCTGGATGTTGGGAGCCGATTCTGAGCTCATAGGTTGAGAAAGACTCCCTATGAGGTTAAGGTGAGTTGCACAGACTCTTACTGATTAGATGGCTATGGACATCCACCACCACCCTCAATTGTTTCTGCCTGGAGCACCAACCCCCAAGGCATCTTTGTTGATCAGTATTCGGAGTGACTTATTCTGGCCTTGAATATGCTGTTTGCACCCTGTGAAGGAACCTATTGTAGGAACTTCTTTTGTGATTATGGGAGCAAACATTTGTGTTTCCTGAAAGACCTGTTTTTCTTAATACTTCCCCTTAAACAAACAAGCTATTGACCCCTGCTCACAAAGAACTAAAATAAACAATTTTTATGCTAAAAACATTGTATAATATGCTAAAGATACCTTCCTTCCCCATAGGATAAGCATCTAAATCCCCTACCTCAATCACTATTGATAAAGGTTATGCATGTGTCTTCTACAAATCTATGTTCAGGGAAATTCTTACATATCAAAGAAATTTGTCATCAGAAATCATTGTCTAAGGCAAATGCCACTTCGGTGCCATCCCCCAAACACTTAGTTATAAATTAAAATTGAGCCCTAGTCAGAGCAGAGATGCCTGCCTGGTGCCCAGAAAGCTTCTCGGGGCTCTCTCATCCCTCCCTCACTGACACCATCCATCCTTCAGGGACCCCTGGACCCGGCCAGAGCAGGATTCCAGCACCTGGCAAAGAAGCAGGTGCTTCTTTTGGGTCAAATAGGTACTTGGAAAGTTGCTCAAGCTTGAATCTTCTTGCTGGAATTCACCCAAGTGCCCCTGACCTGCCAGACAACAGTAAGGTTGACCAAGTGATTCCTGGTAGGAGTGGGTGAAGCCCTGACTTGATATCTCACAGCCTGTAATTAGCCAGTGGAAGAATTCCACAGGGTCTCATAAAGAATTCATACTTGTGTTTCACAAGAGACCCAGAATTTGGATGTCACATGAGGACAGTCCACATGCTCAAAAAGCAGCACAGCACTTCAAACTGTCCTTTCTGCCCTCCCTCCTTGCCTCTCTCCTTGTCTCCCTTCCCCATCCTCCTGCACAGCCACGAAGAACAAATAGATAGGAGGAATAAGTAAAGGTGTTTCTGAACCAGACTGTGCTTCCTCCTTCTGCCTTATCCCCACTTCTCCTCCAAGGTGCTGGAGGCTTTAAAGAACAAATTACAGCCCTAGTCTTCAGAGCCAAAAGTCTAGCTGGCCATAAGGAAAAGAGAACTTTTAATTTATATTTCAGATTGCAAGTTTGAACAAACTAGAATGCAGTTTAACCAACTGAAAATGATGGAAACGTTAGGGAATCTGCTTGAACTGTTCTTTAAGAGCTAGAAAAATTATACTCAACAACTTGCGGTTAAAAATCAGTAAGTGATTTCCTTGTTTAAACAATTCTAAGCTGAAAAAGTCTAGTAAACCAGTTACATGTTCAAATACCTAAAATATTTTAATTCAGTTTTAAAACAACAGCCACTCATTCTGTAAACACGAGTAGACCAAGAGGTTTGTTTCTGTTTCTGGGTTTTTTTTTGGATGAGAGTACTTGATTGATTATTCTGCTTCCCATAAGCAGTTCGAAAATATGGTGACCAACAGAAAGTGAAATATCTTACAGCCATGTTCTTAGTTATTCCTAGACATGAATTGTTCTGTACCTATTTATTAAACAGTAGGCTTTTTTTCTTCTGATCGTGTTGTATATCAACATTGGCTGCAGATAGACTCCATCAACCTAGGCTAGTGATCATATAATGTGACTACATGGGGATGAAAGTTGAATTTCACAGTAATCAAGGCCGAAATAACAGGAGAGTCAATGTTTTCACATGTTACGTGGCCCTAATGTGATTTTTTTAATGCAATGACTTGAGAGCAAATTTAATTTTTTTAAATGTTTTATTAATTTTTGAAAGACAGAAAGAGACAGAGCATGAGATGTGGGGGCATGGGGGGGAAAGGAGGCGAGAGGCGCAGAGAGAAATGAAGACACAAAATCTGAAGCAGGATCCAGGCTCTGAGCTGTCAGCACAGACCCTGACAGGGAGCTCAAACCCATGAGCCATGAGATCATGACTTGATCCAAAATCGGATGCCATGATTAGAAATTTAACTGACTGAGCCACCCAGGTGCCAGTGAGAACAAATTTAAAATCAACTTTCAATTATTCATAGACAGGATAATTGAAGGAATTTAAAAAACGTACAAGTAGGGGTGCCTGGGTGGCTCAGTCAGTTAAGCGTCTGGCTTCGGCTCAGGTCATGATCTCCTGGTTAGTGGGTTTGAGCCCCACATTGGGCTCCGTGCTGACAGCTCTGAGCCTGGAGCCTGCTTTGGATTCTTGTGTCTCTCTGTCTCTGCCCCTCCCCTACTTGCACTCTCTCTCTCTCAAAAATAAATAACCATTAAAAAAATTTTTAGAAATGTACAAATATCTTCACATTTTGAAAAAACTTTCATTCAAGACTTAACAAAAGCAGTAAGTTTTTTGGGGTTTTACTTCACATTTCAGTATTTCCCAAGTGTACCACCTGTTAACCTCTTAGAAGTTTTAAGTAACGTTGTGGTTATAAAAGGTAGGTAGTAGGATGATTGAAAAGAAACTAGTTAATCAACCGAATTTACATCAGATTATTTTAAACATTGGTAAGTGACCCACAGATTGAGGGGAAGGATGTCTCCATCAAAGAGGAAGTAGAGAACTCCCTTGTGGGTTTCAGAATGGCGGGGGGTTGTCCTGATGCCGGAGAGGAGAGTTACCTGAATGAGAGGTGCTTTTGCTGCCAAGCTGGGTTTCTGACTGGCTGTGGCTGACTGGTGTGAGGTCTTGGCAACTTTGGATGGGAGAGTCTCTTCCTGTAGGGTCAGTACCCGATGGCTTCTCAATATTTTTCATCTCCATTTCTTCATGATGTATCCAAAGATCAGGGGGCCTGAGGTCCTTCTGGCTGCCCTTCCTTTTGCCAACACTGTGGGTGGCCCGTTTCCTATGGAACAAAAATTGGAAAGCAAATGTGAGTGCCTTTGTTCAATGCTCCTTCCTCTCTTTTCTCAGTCAATTCAAGTTAGAAGCAGAGATGGATACAAGAGTGCTCCCAGGAGGAAACCTGTGAAACCCAGGAATTGGCAGGCATGTCTTGGCTGCCTTTCCTCATCTCCCCTGGAGCTTCACCACATTATAGGAGCAGTGGTTCTGAATCCCCAAGGCTTTGGCTGCCTGCCAGAGAGTGCCTGACTTGAGCTTCACCAGCTACAAATTCGCCACAAGGTGACAATGGGTGAGATGGAGCCATATGCCAATCTTTGGAGCCAGTCGTAAGATACTTGACTGCAACATCTGTTTAGGAGATAAATGAAGGAGTCGTGTTGAAAGGGCAAATGGAAATAAAATGCCAGAATTTGTGCCAGTCCGGACTGGGGTTTAGAAGAAAGTCTGTAGCTCAGCTGTATAATTTAATGTGCTATTTGAAGATAAAAGGCTGAATGAGGACATTCTAAGGAGAATAAAAGCACTTTTGCCTTGGAGTTACTAAGTATCTGGATGGAAACACAATAAGATCCATCCTTTGAAAAGAGAAGAAGAGTAGTTTAGAAGTATGCTTCAAATATCTATGTTCTCAATAAGAATTTAGCGAGCATAAATTTATTTTTCAGTGGGGCTAGTGAGATTCAAATGTTCCCTGCAGACTAAGTAAAGTAGCATGATACTCATGCTAGCCATTCTCTCTGGTAGGGGTTAATAAAGTATGGCCTGCAGACCAAATCTGCCCACTGCCCGATTTTGTAAATAAAGTTTTATTGGAATCCTACTGAACTCCTTTCTTTTCACACTGCAGCGTGTTGAGTAGTTGCAACAAAGAACGTTAGGTCCCGCATGTCTCACAAAGCCTCAAATATTTACTGTTTGTCCCTTTTCAGAAAGTTTCTGCCTCTGCTTTACAGTTCCTGTTTTTAAAATCTCTACGTGTAGCTTTGATTGATAATAATGCCTCTTCTAAGACAGAATTCAGACGGTTAAAATATAACCTTTGATAAAACCCCAGAGAAGTAACTCCCCACACTTCCTCACTTGCAGCAAATGGCTTTTGAGGACAGCTGTTTTCATGGTTGCTAAATGGTTCTAACAAACCGCTTCAGTGAAAACTCTTTGTAACCTGTACAAGGCCACTGAGAGTGGCTTCATTTTCCAGTGCTGAACATAACCTTTGCATTAATCAATTAATACATGTTTAGTGGTGTGACTTGTTGAATTTTCTTTAATATAATTTTGTCTGCTTTGAAGCACGCTGATAAGGATAGGAGACAAAGAATGCCAGACTTAATATTTATCAAGTAGTTTAGTAGAGAAATGATGCAGTATTTTCCATTCTAATATTTTCTCTCCAGCTACCTGCCTTTTGCTGATTTTGGCAGCAGTCCCACACAGACTCTGACAATGGTCTGTAAAATTCCCTTGAGATCATTTTCTTGTATCTCAGATAATAACTTTCTGCTTACCATCCATTCCCTGAATTCATTTCCTTATACTTCACCTGCCCACAGGAACTCGTCTGCAAATCACACGCAGTTCGCTATGTAATCTACCCGTGGTAACTTCTTACAATTTAATGTCATTTCCAAACTTGGAGATTTCACCCTATTATCCTTCTAACAAATCAAAACGCTAAACAACTTTTTAATCCCACTACCTCCAAGATGGAAAACAGAGAAGTACCAGTTCCCAACATCAGGATAAGACGTTCAACCTTTTCATAATAACTCAATATTTAAGTAGGTGTGGGAGGGAAATGTGCCAGATAATTTTTAAACTAAAAATAAGTTACGAATTCTGGTTTCTTCTTGCTTACAACACAGGCCTCATTCATTCATTCATTCATTCATTCATTCACCAGCCCTTATAATCGTAGTACCATGCATCCCCAAATGTATTTCCTTAAAAAAATTTCCAAGCCTGAGGGAGGTAGAGCCTTTTTGTATGGTGTGATTTATAGCCTCCATCGGGGAAAACATTATCATTCTTGATAAAACGCATACACATTTTTCTGATGGATTTTAGTTAAATTAAGACCTTTTCTGAGAAGCTGCTCATCCACTTAGCTGTTAGCCAAGAATCTAAAGTCTCTAGGGGCGCCTGGGTGGCTCAGTCAGGTAAGCATCTGACTCTTGATTTCAGCTTAGCTCTTAACCTCACAGATGGTGAGGTAGAGGTGGGCTCTGCACTGATAGCATGGAGCCTGCTTGGGATTCTCTGTCTCCTTCTTTCTCTGCCCCTCTCCTGCTTGTGATCTCCCTCTCTCTCTCTCTCTAAAAATAAGTAAATAAATATTTTTTAAAAACTAAAAAAAAAAATCTAAAGACTAAACCTACTTTATTTCCTTTTTGTATATATTCTATGAAAGACCATCTACTAACTACTTTTGTTTTCTATAATGTCTCTTATCAAGAAAGAAATCTTTGACCTTGGAGAGGACTCCCTTCCTGGCAGGTGGTAGTAGCCCAGCCGCCCGATGGCAGCAGGTTTGTAATAAAAATGACATCTGTTCATAACTAAATTGTCTGAGATTTGTCTTAAAACCTGCAGGAACATTGTCATCTCAGCCTTCTGTCCATCTGCTGGTTCTCTGACACAGTGGCTGCTACCCACTGCGGTTCCCTAGATCCTCCATCTCATCATTGGAACCTTCAAAATGTGGATGCGGATGAACCTATGCAGTGGGTCTTGAGGTGTGGCTCTTGGACCAGCAGCATCAGCATCGCTTGGAAACCTGTTAGAGATGCATGTTCTCAGGCTCCACTGGCCTTCAGAAACTTGCAGGTGGGGGTGAGAGGGTGCAGGTCAGCAGGTGAGGGTGAGGCCCAACAGTCTGTGTTTTAATAGCTCTCCAGGGAAATCAGATGCGACTCAAGTTTGAGAAACATCGCCTTAGTGAATTTGGTTTTGTTTGTTTTTATTTTAAACCTAGTTTTTGCATTAATATAGAATGTCACATGTTTACCCCTCCCTACATGCACCTTTTCTCACAGGTACCAGTAGTCTTCCAGCTTCCAAAAGTAGCCATAGGATGCGAGGGTCTCTTCCCACCCCATGGATTATTGAATAAAGGCAAAGCAAGCAAACTTGGAAGGCTCTCTGCTGTCTCTTTCTCATACCGCGGGCAAAGTTTTCACAGCATAATCAAGTGTTTGTGTTTTTTATTCTCTCTCTCTCAATCTCTTTCTCTCTCTCTCTTCCTGTCTCTCTCTCTCCCTCATTGTACTTTTGCCCAGAATGCCTTCACAATCCTATTTACTTGCAAACTACTGACTCTTAAATATTTTCTTCAATCCTCTCTTCTGCAGGAAGCCTTCCTGATCATGCTAAGCGAGTGTCACCTAGAATACCTAAATCATTTCCCTTGTCTCTTTCTTTACCACTCACCTTGCACTGATGACTGTCTTACTGAGCTGGCCAGATGCTCCCAGTGTGTGAATTGGTTTCCTCCAGTGAGACTGGAGCAAATTCTGTTTCTTTCACTTATTCAACAGCATCCATTGTTTTGCAACATGTATTCATTTATTTATTCAGTGAACATTTACAGAATACTGAGTATGTGCCAAGAAATGTACTAAGTACTAGAAATGCCAAAATAGGTGAGACACTGGGAGCTTAATAAATGAATGGAAAATGGTACAGCTACTGTGAATTTCTTCATTGTTGGAATCATGAGTAGGCAATGGGTCATGGAAGTTGGTAAAGCTGAAAACATGAAGGAACCAAATCACAGGAGGCCTTCTCTCCAACAGAAACATTTTTAATAATACCAGGAAGTCAGTGGGAAATTACAGACAGATTTTTAGCTCAAGAGTTAACATTAATCAGATCTGTTACTTTGTATAATGCATATCACATACTGAACATAGTAATTGCTTGAATTAAATAATAAGAATTTTTCATTATTGACTTGGAAGTATTTTTTTTGCAAGATTCTCTTTTTCTATTGGCCTCTCTGTTTCTTACTTTGCATATAACCTATTACTATAATAGAAATTTGTTTCCTGAATCACTTTTAATCAGCATGCTTCGGATGTGAACGGGTAAAAGCCAACATTGGTTTAGTATCCATTTTATTCAAGACTGTGCCCTTTGAAGTTCTATAATACTAACAGTTCATAGGTTCTTTTGTCACACTGTAATAAATTATTAAATTCCTTTCTCTGCTTAGGCATCCTATGTTCAAGTCGCTCACAAGAGGCAGAAAAATAGCTCTGTACTAATTCTTGTGGTCAGATAGGTGTGTATCCGAGATCTGATGGAAGGTTGAGAGAAGGACACTTTGCCCCAAGAGGGAGTTACAAAAGGCTTCAGAAATGAAGAAGGCCTGGAGAGAGTGTGAAAGATTCAAGTTAACCAGGCAAAATATATTAGGATGTATAAGTACCTGCCCTCTTCTTCTATCCAAATCTTTCCCAAAGGTTTCCCACTTCCTAATTCTCTATATTGATTATTTTCATCCTACCAACTGCTATGAAAAGTAAAATAAAAAACTTGTATTCAAAACCCAGGGAACATGTGTCCTAGATACTCAAATAAACCTGCATTTTCTGTGGTGGAATTAAGATACACTGAAGACCTAAGAGGTTGCCTCTATGAAATAGCGAAAAATAATTAAAATGCTAAAACCTTTAAAGTCAGTGAATGTAACCTATGATACAGTACAGTAGATTTCATTTAAGAGGTTAAACATTTGATTGTCAGCGCTGAAAATTATTATTTTTGTCAAGAATGTGGACTGATATTTAAAAGTTGCCATATACCTGTCAACTCAAGTAGTATGTTTAGTCAATTGGTGACTTTATCAAGTAAAACTTGAATTTTATTTACATATTTAAATTTAATTTTTTTCAGACAAGCTATTGATAATCTACCCAGGTAACTGTCTTCAAAATGTGAGAACCATGTGTCACGGATTTCCAGGATATTCTCAATGTCAAATTTTTTGTCTTTAGTATCTACAGATGCATTCTAATTTATCATAATCCTTATTCTATAGCTTGGCTGGGAAAATGTTATTACTTTACTAAAAGGCACAAAACCCCTCACCCACTCCCCGTTAACCTAAGCTTTCAAAAACACATTTTTTTCTTTCTATTCTATTATAATTTCACTAATTCAAAATGTGTAAGGGGAGTCTTTTCAAAATAGTAAGCAATTTTAAATTAATAACTAAAATGAAATGCAAAATTATTTTTATTTCATATTAATTTGATGCCAAACGTTTCCATGTGATTCTATAATTTGATAGTATTCCATGGAGAATTTCAGTATTCTGAGGTGAAGAAGATGATAGAATGTATTTAGCCCTATTTCTCATTTGAGGAAACTGACATTCAAGGATTAGGTTTCATTAAGCATCACTAACTTAATTCAAGAACTGGGGATCAGAATTAGAACTTGGGTTCTATCTTCTGTTATTTTATATCATAAAAATAAAATGTTACCAACTAGAATGTGCATCAATCAGATAACTATCTCATTAAATAAATATATGTTACATGATAAACCATACAATAAAATGTATGGACATTCACTTGAGTGAAGTATTACCAACAGTGCACATAAATATGTTTCAAATCCATTGGATACAATTCAAGAGCCTCAATAAAACACAAAGACAATTTACAGTCTCCAGCACCAACAGATAAAGAGATATTGAAGCAATCCATGAATGTGCTTCCTATTTCACTTTATTAATTACATGAAACTCTCATTTTTCTGAGAGTTCTGTAAGGGACATTATTTCTGTTTTAGATTGGAATTGATTTTGCTTTCATCTGCATCACTTAATTTGTTCGAAAAGCCTCAGTGATGGTGGTATCAGGAAGGATCCTCAGTGAAATCAAGAAAAGTTAAATTAAAACTCAGGAATATCTTGAAGGATAAATTTTTCTTTTTCACATTTTCTCTGTTAACATATACAAACAAAGAGGCTGGGACGAGTGCTACATGAGAAAGATAGATGAGGCAAAATTGTAAAAATATGCCAAGTAAATATTAAGAGATTTTGAGTGAAGGCTGAGGAAAAACCAAAGTGGCAGTAGGATGGAAGCTATAAATTTCCTTTCTTTGGTTTTCAGCCATTTATGGACTGATATATTCTTTCATTCATCTCTTAATTTTAAAAATGAGTCCTATCCAGGGTTCAATCTCTACTCTTTCTAACTAAAATCTCCAAGCTCTTAACAAGTGCTTAGCATGGGATTTAAGACAAGTTAGGAGTTTCTCAAAATAGCATGAAATGCCACTTTTGCACATGGAGAAGATTGGCATTTTCTCCATGAGGAAACAAAATATGTCCAGGAATTCAATTCATCAGGTCGATATAATCCTCCAACATTCTTCTCAAAAGGATAAAAATGAAAACAAAAACAAAAACAAAACAAAACACCCCGCTCCAGATGGTTCAGGTAATTAAACTTAGTTTAGTGAACACATTCATGTATTTATTTATTTTTTTTAAATGTTTTTTTAAATGTTTTTTATTTATTTCTAGGAGAGAAAGAGAGAGAGAGAGAGACAGCGTGAGCAGGGGAGGGTCAGAGAGAGAGGGAGTCACAGGTTGAAACAGGCTCCAGGCTCTGAGCTGGCAGTCAGCACAGAGCCCGACGCGGGGCTCGAACCCACGAACCGCGAGATCATGACCTAAGCGAAAGTCGGACGCTTAACCGACTAAGCCACCCAGGCGCCCCAACACATTCATGTATTTAAAGCTATCATGAAATAGACCAAGCTTGGTTTTGGTGTTTTCCGATTTTCCTTTAGTGACTCTTTCTCAGCTCTATTTCAGAGACCTGCCACATAGATGCTCTCCCATTCTATGTCTGCACAACCCCTTTCCTGGAACTATTTCACCGAGAGACTGTACAATGCCTTACTCCACTACAGTTCAGTTTTCTCCAGAGCCTCACTAGGTGTCCAGCACTCTGGAAGTTCTGTGTAATTATGATTTCCCAGAATGCTCACACAAGAGTAAGTTTAGCTCAGTCTGCCTGACTTCTTGTTTAAGTACAATGAATTAGCACACCAGCTATCACCAGCTTGAAGATAGTCCAAACTCATACATGCAACCAAATATAAAATTTGTCCTGCCACATAAATAAATACAAAGACTGCATCTATACTCTTATGTCACTTTCTTTAGCTTGTACATCGTCCTGTATCCTATTTCAAATTCTTCTCTTCAAAAGGTTGGAAGATACAATACAGATTAACAAATGGGTCATAGGATTTTTAAAAAAGAGAAACTAAGGTATTAGCAAGGGAGGAAAAACAATGATTTGTTAGAGAATCTTTCTCTGAAACTGTGTGTAGCATATAGTTGTCAAATCAGCTACCTTATAGACCCAGTGTCTCAGGCTTTCAGAGCCAGCATTATGCCTGAGGCCAGAGGGAAAAAAATCAAGGGAAGATCTTATTAGAGCCAATTCATTGAGAGAGTACAGCTGAACGGGACATATCAGGCCAGATCTGAAAAGTGCTAGAGAGGCAGAGAATAACCTGGAGATTATTGCTGATTCCCACAATTGGCTGACACAAGGTTAATATGCTGGTTATGGATGTTGCTGGAAGGGGATAAACTGAATTAAAACCATCTTCCCATTCTAAACTTTGACTTTGATGTATCATCATCTGCATGGGCTATAACGTAGAATTGCATAATATGGAAAGAATTTAAACCCCTCAAAACGTTGAATTTCTGAGAATCAACCACAGTCAGGAAATCTAAACATTGTTAATTTCAAGGATCTCTCTTCTATCCTAAGTTCTATCTCCAAACTAAATACTCCACGGTATTATAACTACATTGAATTTGGTAGCCATTCTTGCAACAAGCATTGATTTAAGTTCCTACAGGCCTCCATGCCAGAATTGATAAATACTTTTAAAGGAACACACATCTCCAATATCTTATACATAATTACAGACAGGGCCATGAATTGGAACCTGATGAAATCCATTTTCTAAATGTTGCTAAAGGAACACCTGCACTCATCTGAAAGGAAGGATCTGGACCAGAGTAGTCAAGTCAAGCAGAAATGCCCAGTGGGTCTCCAGGTGGATTCTATTATTAAGTCTGCAAGTCTAACCCTCACTCACTCAAGTTATGGGCCTGAACTGAACCAAAGGCAAGGTTTTGCTCAGGTCAGAGGATAAGGAATATGTGGTAAATTATGAAAAAAAGAACACAGGAAGAGACTTCTAAAAAATATAACTCAAGAAGGTGATAGGTCAAATAGTGACCTCTCTCCTCCTAGGAACCAGTGGTTACCTACTTTCTCTGCTGGGCTGAAGAACGCCGGGTGCAAATCACAGCCACGATCACTACCACCAGCACTGTGATGACGCCAACGGTGACCACAATGATTACAAGCAGGTTGCTGTTCTTTTGAGGAGTGACACTGCCATGTGGGGGGTGCATCTGGCCAATGGGTGGCTCTGGGAAAAGACAGGCAAATGGAGATCAGATTTAGGGGTAGTGACAGCTCGATATTTATCAAGTTGTTAAGGATGTGAAAGTTCCTATTGTTCTGGGCATTCTTGAAGCTGGGGGAAGAAAAGCAATGAAAAATGAGAGGAAAGATCTATGTTATCTCCCCCAAGAAAATTAAATATATGTCCACACAAAATCTTGTATAGAAACACTCTTAGCGACATTATTTAGAATAGCCCAAAGTGGAAACGACCCAAATGCCCATTGACTGAAGAATGGATAAACAAAATGTGGTGCCTCCATACAGTGGAATGTTACCCAACCATAAAAAGGAATGAGGAGCTGATACATGCTATGATATGCATGTACCTTAAAAATGTTATTCTAAGTGAAAGAAGCCAGACACAAAATATCAATATTGTATGATTCCACTTATACAAAATATCCAGAATAGGCAAATCTGTAGAGACAGAATGTAGATGTGTTTGCCGGTGTACGGGAGGAGTGAATGGGGAAGGACAGCAAATGCGTAAAGGGTCTCCTTTGGGGATGGTGAAAATGTTCTGGAATTAGATAGTGGTGCTGGCAGCACAACCTTGTGGATGTAACTAAAAACCACTGACTTGGTGCACTTTCAGAGGGTGAATTTGTAGTATGTAAATTCTTTCTCATTAAAAGAAAAGAATTAACTTGTCATATTGAGTAGAAAGTGGGGGAAGGAGGAAGGTTACTTTGTGAGTATTCCAGGGTTATGAGAACCACAGGAGGCCATGCTTTATTAGAAAATACTATTTATTTGATGGTGTTAAAGACAAACTATTTGACTCCAATCCCTTACAATTTATTTCCATTTTTTAGGAAGCTATCTATAAAGCTTTAACTTTACATTTAATTTTCAACCTATTAAAAGTGCATGAATTCCACTTAAAAGCTGTCACTTGGTTCAAAAGAGTGTCATAAAATCCTGATATGAATGTTTTCTTGTCTTGCAGTAGTACCTCATGGTAGGCAATATTTAGGTGAAAATAACAGACTAACAAGAGAGTTTTTTATAATTTGCTTATGTAAACAAGAATGGCTCATGACACCCTAAACTGCTTTCTTTAAATGTTCAGTGATCAATTAGAAATATTATGTTCTACATCATATTACTCAATAGAAGTCACATTTATAAATTAATTTAAAGAGGTGCCTGGGTGGCTCAGTTGGTTGAGTATCTGCCTTTGGGTCAGGTTGTGATCTCATGGTTCATGAGTTTGAGCCTCACATTGGGCTCTCTGCTATCAGCACAGAGTCAGCTTTGGATCTTCTGTCCTCCCCTCTCTCTCTGCCCCTCTCCCATTCTATTTGCTCTCTCCCTCTCAAATACAGACATAAAAAAAAAAGAGGGGCACCTGGGTGGCTCATTCAGTTAAGTTGTCTGACTTCAGCTCAGGTCATGATCTCACTGTTCATGAATTTGAGCCCCACATCGGGCTCCCTGAAGATAGACAGAGTCCGCTTTGGATCTTTGTCCCCTTTTCTCTGCCCCTTCCCACCTCATTCTCTCTCTCTCTTTCTCAAATGTAAATAAACATATAAAATATGTACATATAGGGGCCCCTAGGTGGCTCAGTTGGTTAAGCATTCAACTTCGGCTCAGGTCATGATCTCACAGTCAATGGGTTCCAGCCCGGAGTTGGGCTCTGTTGGCAGCTCAGAGCTTGGACCCTGCTTTGGATTCTGTGTCTCCCTCTCTCTGCCCCTCCCCTGCTTGTGCTCTGTCTCTCTCTCAAAAATAAATAAAAACACTTAAAATATATACTTATAAATTAATTTTAAAAGTCACAGAAAGCAATGTGTTTGGATATTTTCCTGGATCTAAGTTTGAATGTGCTTCTTAACAAGCTATGTTAGCTTTATATACCTCCTGAGTGAAATATTTAGGCCTTTAACACCCTCAGTGTCTTTGTCTGTAAAATGAATATAATACTTATTTTTTACAGATATTTTCAGAATTAAAGAAAATACATAGAAAATAACCATCTCAGCACCTGGCAGGGAATAAATCAAAATCAAAACCAAAGCACTATCATTTGACAAGTTATCTAAGACTCATAGTTTTTTGGAAAAGGAGTCACATAAATTTAAATTATCGCTGATTCATTGTTTTTGGAAAAATATTAAGCACTTCTGATATAACTTGAATCTCAGGGGAGGAACTCATCAAAAGTGTTTAAATAGCACTGTCTGTTAAATATTCTCTTATAAGTGAAAGAAATAAGATTTCCTTGAAGTAATTTTTGCATTTACTATAAAGGAATGAGGCAAGTAATAAAAGGTCAGGACTTTCTGTATCAAACTTTTACTTTAAATTTTTTAATTTAAAAAGTCATTTTACAGTAGTATCTCAATATGTCCTTTCTGTGCTTAATAAATTAATTGATTGGACTAAATTAACCTTTTATGTGAGAGCTTACAATAAAGACAGTTGGAGATAGCACGGATTTTATTAACATGACTTAAATTTAACAGTTCACCATTTCTGACAAACTTAGTTTCACTCATACAGAGCAGTATTCCTAATGAACATTTTTAAAACCTTGTAAGCTAGACTTTTTCAAATTTCTACTCATTTCTTTTTCCTCCCCACCCAGAAAGAAATCATGTTTCAAGTCAGAAAGTAATCACTCTGGACTCTGCTGAACATTAGTGAGATTATATCGATGCCATTTGCCTTAGAGGGTTAGGGATCATGGGGACTTCCATTATAAATCTTTGATTTCGGGCCTTTATGACATCCTCATAAAAGTTCCCATCAGTTTGAAACTTGACATTCAAGGTCTTTCATTACTTTCTCACTCTCAATTCAAAGGCTGAACAATCAGAATATTTGACATCAAATGGGCAGTTAAGAAAGTCAAGTGAAATGGAATTTTCTGATATCATTGACCCTCATTATTTGTGGTAATTTGTTCTATAGCATTGTTGTAAACACTGAATGAAGGAATACTAAGTATTGCTGCTGGAGACTGCAGTGTTAGGTTCCTGGGAGCCCATGGTTACATTTTTGTCAGTCAATACATAACCTTGTTTTATATGTGTTTCTGTTTAAAGACACTTTATTTAATACATAATGTTCATTCATTGACATTGAACTCACAGTCAACAACATTATAACTCATGCTTGAGTGAAGCTTAATTAATACACACATTTTCTCCATAAGGTACAGCATATAGCCTTTTGCATGTAGGAACAGTAAACAGCACTTTAGCACTACACTTAAGGCCACTTTAAACACTGAAACCACCACTAAACTACCCACAAAACTGAAAAATTGGCACTACCTACACTGTAGAAAGGACACTTCTTTACATTGTGAGAGCTGACACAATAAGGGGAGGGTCACCTTGTTCATTTCAGCTGAGTTCATGAACATTGGGCTACTCAAATTTTTGGCTGCTCTGCTATGTCCACAAATGACCATAAAAGCACTGCAGGTATTGATTTGGGTGGTCAAAAATAAATTCTGGCAGTCAGTGAATTCACAATAACAATCTGCAAATAATGACAATCAACCATATATTTCAACACAGCAAAAGACTGATCCAAATTAGGAAAAATTTTATTTTATTTATTTATTTTAGAAGTTAAGTTTTTAAAATGTTTTTATTTATTTCTGAGAGAGAGAGAGAGACAGCATGAGCAGGGGAGAGTCAGAGAGAGAGGGAGACAGAATCTGAAACAGGCTCCAGGCTCTGAGCTTGCTGTCAGCACAGAGCGTGTTGCAGGGCTCGAACCCACGAACCGTGAGATCATGACCTGAGCTGAAGTCAGATGCTTAGCTGACTGAGCCACCCAGGTGCTCCCAAAATTTTAGAGCTCACCAATCTAGGTCACTATAGTTAAGAGTTCTGAAAAACAGCCTGACTCTGGAAGAGGTGAGATGGCATGTACAACCTTTTGGGCTTCAGAGGGGAAGCTATATGATGTAATTCAGAGATTTGCAAATATCTTTCAGGACACTGTGATTATTTCATGAGATAACAGATGCAACACACTGGCCACAGGCCCTGACACAGGATTGGCACTCAATAGACATTAACATATTGTTCAATATAATTCATTCTAGGCAATCTTTCCAAATTAAAGAAAAATATAGTGTCCTAATATATCCGTTCCTGGTGTTACCATAATAGTATGGGTATCCTGTGTCTGATTAATCAAAGATCTAGATGTGTTTCATTAAAATTGGTGAGAAGGTAATTAAATTTTGAGAAATCACTTGGGCATTCCATCCATTTTTTTCATGATGTTTGATTATAATAAAAGTTTCATCCTTTTTCTACTACATTTAATAAAAATAAATATATACTTCATAACCTTATAGGCCTAAAGTCTCAAGTATTAGTTGGAAAATTTGTTTCATGAAATAATAATGTCTTTAATTTTTATAGTACCTGGGAGAGAACAGATCCAATGATGGCTTGGGGACTGGACTTCTTTCCTACAATTGCAGTCTTCCCTGATAACAACTTTTTTTATTAGAACACTTAGAGCCCAACATATGTCTCAATAATTTTACAAGTCTTTGAATTTGAGCAGAAATTCCTATGGCACTGAATATTTCATAACATCTCCCCCTGGAATAAAGTGCTATATAGTCAATCAGCTGGAAGAAATTTTACAGATAATCTAGCCCAGTGTTCCCTAAAATGAAATATTAATCAGCATTATGGGGTAGAGAGGAAGTTCCTTGGTCAATTAAGTTGGAAAACATATTTCTTTTCTCAAATCTTAGAATTTTGAACATGCTAATGTAAACTGTGAATTAATAGGAGAGATAGGGGAGGCATAGTAAAGAATACACCCCATTATCCTAGAAAAATGTACTGAAGATACAGTTAGGTGCTGGGGATATGAGGCTGTAATCCAAACATGGATGGACCTTGAGGGCATTATACTAATGAAATAAATCAGAGACAGAAAGACAAATACTGCATGATGTCACTTGTATGTGGAATCTGAAAAAGCTGAACTCATAGAAACAGAGAGTAGTAGAATGGTCGCTACCAAGACTGGGGGTTGGGGGAATTGGGGAGATGTTGGTCAAAAGGTATAAATTCTCTGTTATCACACGAATAAATTCAGGGGTGACAATGTACATCCTGGTGACTATGGTTAATAATACTGTACTATATGCTTGAAAGGTGCATAGGTTATAAATCTTAAATTTTCTTATTACAAAAATTAAATGGTAATTGTGTGATGTGATGGGGGTATCCGCTAATACTATGGTGGTGATTGTTTTACCATCTATAAGTATAGCAAATTAACACACTGTACACTCTAAAGTCATACAGTGTTATTTGTATATTATACCTCAGTAAAGCTGAGGGGATGATGATTGGCAGAGAAAATTCATGAAAGGATTCAAGCAGGCAAAAAGAAAACCATGAAGAGGTACATACAGTGGTGATGTAGCCTTAGGGCTGCCCAACTAGTTAGAACAGAGAAGAAAAAAATCAATATTTATTAAATGGCCTATCTTTTCAATTCCCAAAACATGTACCTTTTCTGGGTCATTTCTCACCTGGGATCAACCCATACCTCTTAGAAGGAAGTACTGAAAACTCCATTTCTGAGCTATTTTTCCTGGAAGAACTGAGAAGGAGCAAAAGCAAGGCTATCGAGTCACTAAAAAGTATTTATAGGGCCATGCTTACATTGCTTCATAATAATTTGCATGTCATTGTCTTCTTATATATTGTCTGGTCTGAGAACAGTTTTCAAATTAGAGTATTGTGGGGAGGCAGTTGAGTAGGAGAATCCTAGGCTTGCCTCCTCCCAAGAACACAACTAAGTAGGTATCAAATTAGAATATTGTGATTGTACCCCCACTTGCACACCCCTCAAAGAGGCCAGACTGTTGGTCTCATGGAGGTTACAACTTACTGGAAAAGATGTATTAAACAGATCATGAAGTAAATAAATATAAAAATAAAGCTATATTTGGTATTTTTAAAAAGTAGAGTTCAATAGAAAGATGCAATATGAGAACATAATAGTCCTTGGAGGAAGAGGGAGGTCATGAAAGTCCTCAATACAGATGTAACATTGAGGGAGAATCATGGAGTATCCTAGGAGTTAGCTCCTATTTCTTTACAAGAGAACTGAGAGAATATCATGTGTCTGGAACTTTGGGAACAAAAGGGAAATGGCACAAAACGAGGCTGGAAAGAGAAACAAGACCCAGTTCATTCAAGAGGCTTGTAGGTCACATTCAGTTATCCTCAGAACAATCACAGACCATTTAAGGGCTTTCAGGAAGGAAAGGGTTGGTGATGGAAATGGAGAGACCAGCTAAGAAGATGTTAACTGTCTCCAGGTGAGAAAGAGTGATAGCTTCAACTGACATGGTGGCCATGGAAGTCAAGCAAAGCAAACAGGTGCACAATACAATCTGAAAGTAAATAATCAAAGCATATTGCATATGGGGGAGATAAAAAGGAAGCATCAGGTTTAGACTTAAGTGATTGTCCTATGTCTGAAATGAGGGAGAGGATGAAAGACCAAAGAAGGAAAAACAAAAACTCAGTCTTGACTATGTTAGGGTTGACTATCATAGGGTTGAGATCCTATGATAAATTACAAAGAGGTAGCTAGAAGGTCTGTATTAAAAATATAAATTTGGGAGTTGGCACATATATGGGAGTGGACAAGGTCACTAAATCAAAAGCAAAGAGTCAGCAGAGATGCTTTCTCAAGACTAACACCTCTAGGGTTCAAGTAGCAGGGGAGAACCTGGCAAAAAAAGGAGTGAGTGGCCAACCAAACTTCCCAATACTTATTTGACCATGGACCACTTTTTCTTAGGGCTTCTCATGGGACCCATTTACCTTGGAACAGTCTTTGGGGAATGGTGATCTAGATTAGTGGTTTTTAACTGAGGAGACGTTGCTTCCTAAAGGGAAATTTGATAAAGTCTAGAGGCAGTTTTGGTTCTTAAAACATGGTAGAGGGGAAATACTCCTGGCATGTAGTGTGTAAAGGCCAGGGATGCACAGGACAAGACCGACAACAACAACAAAAATTATCCAGTCTCAAATGGCAATAGTTCTGAGGTAGAGGAATCTTGATCTACTTTAACATTTTCTATGTTCAGATGAAAAATTAAGATCCCGAGAGTTTAAGTGTCTTGATTCACACAGTCCTAATCCTTGGCAAAGTAGTTCAAATAACTGGGGGTTAGGATTAGTCTGGGATCTTTAAAATCATTTGCAGTAGATAATGGTTGGATGGCAGATAGGCAGAGCCTCTTATAGACTAAAACTGAAGACCTTGGACCACTCCACCTACCTTTCTATGAATGATGTAAACTTTTATTTTTGGACCTTTCCTTTGACATTAAGGTGTCTTTGCTGAGTGCTTACAATAGCTCACCAACCTCAGACTGATCATTTCATGCAAATATGGAAGAGCTTTTATGTACACCTTATCTAGATTAGTTAAAATCTTATTGCATTCTGAAAATAATAAAACAAAAGTTTTTAAGAGTAAGGGTCAAATCATGGTCTTTTCTCCCACACAAACAGTGTAAGTCATGTTTCACAGAACACCTAATATGATTCTGAATATTTAAGAATGGATAATATTAAAAAAAAAGAATGGGTAATATTGATTGTTAGTAATATTTCACTAAAGCATCAACCTATCAAACTTAATTTGCTTTTTAAAGGTTGAGATCAATACAACCACATATTTGTAGGGACTGTAGATGTCATAACAAAAGTTGCTAATTTTATAAATTACAGGAAGAGCCATCAACAAAAAAGAAATTGGTGATTTATCTTTCCCAATGAGAACAGCAGGATTGAAGTGATTTTCACTGCTGTTATTCATACAAATATAAACTACAAAATCACATTTTCAGAAGTTGAAGATTTTCCTGCTTTAAGAATGTGGACCATAAAATTGAAAACACCATAAAAGTAAAATACTACCATATCAGTACATATTAGCTTTGATTCTACCTGTCATCAGAAAATAATATAGGAAGCCTCTTCAGTTTTCTCAATTTAATTAAGGGCTTCCAACTGCAAGAGTAAACATAAACTATAGCTTTGTTTTTCTTTATTTGAATTCCAAGAGTGCATTTTTAAAAGACTGGCATGCTGTAAGAGAAAGTAAGTGATTAGTGAGGTCTAAATTTATTTGCAACTAGCTTGAGTATCTTGACAATAAGCCATTATTCTATTATAATTCTTTGAAGGATGAATACAGGAAGTGTAGGGAGAGATAAGAAAACTCTATAATTCTGTCAGTCTAAGAGGCGATATATGAAATTTTCCTTGTATATGAGGCTCAAAAACTCAGATTTTGAAGTGTTTTTTGTTGATTCAGCCTAGGTTGCGTGGGTTTGGAGTTTTATCAATTGAGATTTCATTTGTACATTGAATTGGAAATTATAACCCTTCTTAAGGCATAAGACATTAGCCTTCTTAAGGGATAGGATATTAACCAGAACTTTAATTAGAAAGGTAGGGTTTTTCAGATGCCTTTGCTGATTTGCTTGTAATAACCTAAGCTAAAGTCAAATTACATATTTACCATCATTTATCAGTTAGCAAAATAGAATGGGAAACAGATTGAGTTTGTCCTCCACCACCCATGTCTGTCAGAGGTTATCAATTCAATCAAGTAGCCTGCAATAATTCATTATTCTGGTAAATTCTAGAAATGACTGAGGTGCTTTGTTCATCCCATTCATTTAACATGAAATACCTAAAACATCATTAAGTGATGCAGAAAATTGAGAAGGGGTGATGGGCAATGATCTATCTAAACTGGTGCAAAGTCACTGCCTATTGTTCCTCTATTTTATCTTCATGACTTTCTCTAGTGAGATAATGTGTATCAGACTAAATTTAATTGCAGTTATTTTTCTGACTAGGAATCTTAAATGACAAAAAAAGAGAGAGAGAATAGAATAACATGCATTCTCCTTAATTACTGTCATTCTCTTCATCTGAGGTCTGACTCCTGTGAAAAGTTCTTGCTGACTTACTTGTTAGCATCAAATTTGGTCTGGGGTTTCTCTTCAGAAACCTCACTGTATTTTGAAGGACAAATTCAAATAGTCAATACCAAACTTTTAAATTCTATCTGAAGTTAGGACTGCTATATTTAGTAATTAAAAATACAGAAGGCTCAGTCAAATTTCAATTATTTGTAGTTGCCTATACATGTGCACCTTGGGATCCATATGTACATTGAGATAGAAATTCCTTGCAATATTTTCCACTATCTCATATTTTGAGGCAATTAGAAATGATTCAAATTGTACTGGCTTCCTGTATTTTTACTTGCTAAACTTGACAATTCTATCCAAAATTAGAATTTTAGAACATGTGGTTTAAGAGAATGCATAGTTCTATGTTTGTGGCTTACACTTGCTTCGCCTTTAACACACATGACCACTGCTTACTAGAGGGTACAAATGGTGAAGGGATAACTGTTCTTTCTCAATTAACCATTCCAACTCTCTCTTAATTTCTTGGTACTCTGTCTCTTCAAAAAACACTATCCTGACTAACAATAGAACTCCCCTATGACCCAGCAATAGCACTGCTAGGAATTTACCCCAGGGATACAGAAATGCTGAGGCATAGGAGCACATGTACCCCAATGTTCATAGCAGCACTCTCCACAATAGCTAAAACATGGAAAGAGCCTAAGTGTCCATCAATGGATGAATGGATCAAGAAGATGTGGTTTATCTATACCATGGAATACTACATGGCAATGAGAAACAATGAAATCTGGCCATGTGTAGCAACATGGATGGACCTTGAGGGTGTTATGCTGAGCGAAATAAGTCAGGCAGAGAAGGACAAATATCATATGTTTGCACGTATAGGAGGATTAGGAGGAACTTGACAGAGGACCAACTGGGAGAAGGAGGGAAAAGGTGGGGGAAAGGGAGAGAGGCAAACCATGAGAGACTCTTGAATGCTGACAAAAACTGAGGACTGATGGATGGGGGGGGGAGGGGGGGATGGGCATGGAGGAGGGCACTTGTGGGGATGAGCACTGAGTGTTATGTGGAAACTAATTTGACAATAAACTATTTGTAAAAAACAAAACAAAACAAAACAAAAAAACACTATCCTGTGTAAGTATAGATAGTCTTGCCCTTAGTGGTGGATGAATTCCGATTTGAAACCTATAGAAATAATATCTGAAAATTAGCTCTGCAGGATAACTCTAAAAAGGGGATAATATGAATTCTTGGCATGGACTCTAAACCTAGAACCTATCTCAGTGCAAAAAACACTACAATGTTGTTTCCCCACACAATTTCAATGATGACCTTCTTTTACCCTTCCTCACATCCCTGGGATTTTTCTCATTCTCTTTCATCTTCCAGGAGTGTATTCCTCTGCCTTATCTACATAGGTAATTCTCCCTCTTCATTTGTTGCTCTTGTGAGGGGTCTAGTTTTCAATCTGTGTGCATAGTTCATAGCAAGCATGCTGCACGCAGTGAGGGCTTAGGAGCATTTCTAAGTGATTGTATGAATGCATGAAGTGTGTTTGGCATATTGCTGACTCTTTCTGAAGCAAAAACAAAAATGAGTTGATAAAACTTGCACAGTTTGGGGAAGGGAACCATCATTATCTAAACATACTGAAGGAGCATGCCCTTCATCTGTTTTCAGTCCCAACACATCCTTCCTCTCAGCTTCCTGTTGTGAGCTCCTTCATTTCTCTCTTGTGTGTCTGTGAGTCTGGAAACTACCAGAGCCAGGCATCAGCTATAGCAGGTGTCTAAACCTCAAATACCTATAGGAGACAATAATGCTACTTAATGTGGGAAGAGGATGTGTGTACAAGACAATAGGAGGTGATGAGGATTGTAGCAACCTAGAGAGAACATACTGGGTATAAGCTTAGACAGTCTGATTAGAATATGTTTAGGAAGCTTAAATGTAAGAACTTATACTTATCTGGTTAAGTAAAGTGCTTTAATAGCAGAGGAGGGTATGCCTGGTCATTAGAAAAGAAGAGTCAACAGGTAAATATACATTCCTGAATCTACCACTGGACAGAGGAGGGGATACTGAGCCTTTAAATGGAACATCTGGTCTACTGTGCAGATATATGTCTTCTTTGAGAAAATAGATGCATTAAGGTATTATTGCCTATAATAGGAAATAATCACTTAACTGAACGTCTTATTCCAATTTCTCACTCAGCAAGCAACTTTTAGATTGCAATTTGGCTTCCCATATGGATTTTTATTTTTATTAATTTTTTTAATGTTTATTTATTGTTGAGAGACAGACAGAGCATGAGTGGGAGAGGGGCAGAGAGAGAGACCGAATCTGAAGCAGCCTCCAGGCTCTGAGCCATCAGCACAGAGACTGATGTGGAGCTCAGACTCACAAGTTGTGAGATCATGACCTGAGCCGAAGCCAGAAGCTTAAGAGACTGAGCCATGCAGGCACCCCAACCTATATGAATTTTTAAATAGAAGACCACCCAAATGGATATTTATCTATTCAATAATCAAATTTCTCATGAAAACATGCTAAAATGGTTATATAAACATTTTGTGTTATTTTAATAAAATAAAATACTATACGGTATTAAAGATAATTGAAGGAGTATTTGTAAACACATAAATAAATCTTAAAAACAAAATTAGGGGTGGGAGAGGCAAGATGGCAGAAAAGTAGAGATATCCATATATTTTACATGCCCCCATCTCTCAAATGGAGAAGGCCTGAAACTATAGGAACCCTTACAGAATCCAGGAGTTTGGGAGGAAAAGGAGACAGAATCCGCTGAGAAAACAACCTTATAGGTGTGTGAGTGTGAACTGGGGAAGATAAAAATGGGCTGGGACCGGGGACACGGAGGGAGAGGTGGGAGCCCCCTTTGTGGGCAGTCACAGTGAGTAGAGGGGTAAAGAGCGGCTGAAACTGCTCAAGAAACTGTCCCCGTCCCTAGAGAAGAGAAAAACCTTGGTTCAGGACACAGAGGGATCCGATTTCCTGCTGTCCAGCTGACCCTAGGCTGGACGCACTGGTCCCAGACGACCCCGGGAGAAACTGCTCCTTGCTCACTAGCTCTACCTGGAGGGGATGCAGAGGCGCCTGAAGCCGTGTCGCTGTGCTTCTGGCTCCGCTTGATTCCCAGGGGGGAGGTGAGAGGCTTGAAACTGCTCAGAGGAACTCGCTTGGGAGTTTATATTTCGGGTGATATCAATGGGGCACGCAGACTAAGATCTGGAAACGAGGCTTGGCTTGGATTATAGAGCATGGCCCACCTTGGCTATGTCCATGACACAGGGAGATTGGACCCAAAGGAGCTACCTCAAGAAACAAGCCGAAGTACACATGATGGAGAGTCCCAAATACCACTATGAGTAGGGAAATAAAATAACCAAGGTCTCAACAAGAGAGACCAAGAGACACCATTCAAAGAACACTTCTTGAATGGACAGGAACTGGACAGTCAAAGAGCCTTCTTTGGTACAGCAGCACTCACAGATGCAGAGTGCATAACAAGCTTTTAAAACTAACAAGAGATAGAAAGCTAACTGAAATGATGAAATGGAAGAACTCTTCTCTAAAGAAATTCCAGGAAGAAATGACAGCTAAAGAACTGCTCAAAACATTTATAAGCAACATAACTGAACAAGAATTTATAACAATAGTCATAAAATTAATTGCTGGGATTGAAAAAGGCATGGAAGACATCAGAGAAACTGTTGCTACAAAGACTATGGAGCTTAAAAATGGTTGTGATGAATTAAAAAATGCTATAAATGAGGTGCATAATAAAATGGAGGCGTCCAATGCACGGATTGAAGAGGCAGAAAGGAGAATAAGGGATTTAGAAGATGCAATTATAGGAAAAGAGGAAGCTGAGAAAAAGAGAGATAAACTGATCCAGGAACACAAAAGGAGAGTTCAAGAGCTCAGCGATAAAATCAAACAGAATAATATCTATATCATAGGAATTCCAAAAGAGAAAGAGTGAGGGAAAGGCGCTGAAGTAGTTCTTGAACAAATTATAACAGAGAACTTCCCCAATCTGGGGAAGGAAACAAACATTGAAATCCAAGAGACACATAGGACTCCCCTCAGACGTAACTTGAATCGATCTTCTGAGTGACATATAGTGAAACTGGCAAAATATAAGGACAAAGAGAGAATTCTGAAAGCAGCTAGGGATAAAAGGGAAACCTATCAGAGTGGTTACAAACCTATCTACTGAGACTTGGCAGGCCAGAAAGGAATGGCAGGAGATCTTCAATGTGATGAACAGAAAAAATGTGCCGCCAAGAATCCTCTATCCAGCAAGCCTGTCATTTAGAATAGAAGGAGAGATAAAAGTCTTTCCAAATAAACAAAAATCGAAAGAATTCGTCACCACTAAACCAGTACTACAAGAAATCCTGAGGGGGACTCTCTGAGGGAAGTGTTGCAAGGAACGCAAGGTATCAGAGTGACCACCACAAGCATGAATCCTACAAAGGACACAATGACTCTAAACTCATATTTTTCAATAATAACACTGGAGGTAAATGGGCTAAATGCCCCAATCAAAAGACATAGGGTAGCAGAATGGATTAAAAAAAACCCAAAATCCATCTATTTGCTGTCTACAAGAAACTCACTTTAGACCTGAGGTCCACTTCAGATTGAAAGTAATGGATGGAGAAATATATACCATGCTACTGGAAGTCAAAAGAAAGCTGGAGTAGCTATACTTACATCAGACAAACTGGACGTCAAAGTTAAGGCAGTAACAAGGGATGAAGAAGAGCATTATATAATAATTACAAGTTCTATCCATCAGGAAGAGCTAACAATTATAAATGTCTATGCACCGAATATGGAAGCACCTAAATACATAAAGCAATTAATCACAAACAGGAACAATTTTACGGATAAGATTGTGCTAATAGCAGGGGACTTTAATACTCCACTTACAGCAATGGATAGATCAACTAGACAGAAATACACTAAAGTAACAATGGACTTGAATGACACATTGGACTAGGTGGAATTGACAAATATATTTAGAACTCTACATCCTGAAGCCATGGAATTCACTTTCTTCTCAAGTGCGCATGGCACCTTCTCCAAGATAGATCACATACTGGGACATAAAGCAGCGCTCAATAAATATAAAAGACTTGAGATTATACCATGCACACTTTCAGATCACAATGCTATGAAATTTGAAATCAACCACAGGAAAAAGTCTGGAAAACCTCCAAAAACATGGAGATTAAAGAACACCTTACTAAAGAAAGAATGGGCCAATCAGGCAATTTGAGAAGAAATTAAAAATATTTGGAAACAAATGAAAATGAAAATACAACAATTCAAACTCTATGGGATGTGGCAAAGACAGTCTTAGAGGAAAGTTCATTGCACTCCAGAGCTATTTCAAGAAATTAGAAAAAGCGCAAGTGCAAAATCTAACAGCTCACCTAAAGGAACTAGAGGGAGAGCAACAAGAGCACCCCAAGCCCAGTAGAAGAAGAGAAATAATAAAAATCAGGGCAGAAATAAACAATATAGAAACCGAAAAACACAGTTGAACAGATCAATGAAACCAAGAGTTGGTTTTTTGAAAAAATAAACAAAATTGACAAACCTCTAGCCAGGCTTCTCAAAAAGAAGAGAAAGCACTCAAATAGACAAAATCATTAATGAACATGGACTTATTACAACCAACCCCTCAGAAATACAAGAAATTATCAGGGAATACTATGAAAAATTATATGTTAACAAACTGGACAACTTAGAAGAAATGGACAAATTCTTAAACACACACTCACTACCAAAATTCACATGGGAAGAGATAGAAAATCTGAACAGACCCATAACTAGTGAAGAAATTGAATCTGTTATCAAAAATCTCCCAACAAATAAAAGCCCTGGACCAGATGGTTTCCCTGGGGAATTCTGCCAGACATTTAAAACAGAATTAATACCCATTCTTCTCAAGCTATTCCAAAAAATAGAAATCGAAGGAAAACTTCTGGACTAATTTTATGAAGCCAGCATCACTTTGATTCCCGAGCCAGACAGAGAACCGGCAAAAAAGGAGACCTACAGGCCAATACCCTTGATGAATATGGATGCAAACATCCTCAACAAGATACTTGTAAATCTAATGCAACAGCACATAAAAAGAATTATCCACCAAGATCAAGTGGGATTCATTCCTGGGTACCAGGACTGGTTCAGTATTCACAAATCAATCAGTGTGATACATCACATCAACAAAAGAAAAGATAAAAACCCATATTATCCTGTCTATAGATGCAGAAAACACATTTGACAAAATACAGCATCCCTTCTTAAAAAGGCCCTCGAGAAAATCAGGATAGAAGGAACTTACTTATCATCATAAAAGCCATCTATGAGAAGCCCTCAGCTAACATCATCCTCAATGGGGAAAAACTGAGAGCTTTCCCCCTGAGATCAGGAACACGACAGGGGTGTCCACTCTCACCACTGTTGTTTAATATAGTGCTGGAAGTCCTAGCATCAGCCATCAGACAAGAAAAGGAAATAAAACGCATCAGAATTGGCAAAGAAGTCAAACTTTCACTTTTTCCAGACGACATGATACTCTACATGGAAAACCCAACAGACTCCACCAGGAGCCTACTAGAACTGATTCATGAATTCAGCCAAGTTGCAGGGTACAAAATCATCGTACAGAAATTGGTTGCATTTTTATACACCAACAATGAAGCAACAGAAAGAGAAATCAAGAAACTGATCCCATTCACAATTGCACAAAAAACCATAAAATATCTAGGAATAAACCTAATCAAGGATATAAGAGATCTGTATGGTGAAAACTATAGAAAACTTATGAAGGAAATTGAAGAAGACACAAAAAATGGAAAAACATTCCATGCTCATGGATTGGAAGAATAAATATTGTTAAAATCATTACTACCGAAAGCAATCTACACGTTCAATGCAATCCCAACCAACACTGCACCAGCATACTTCTCAAAACTAGAACAAACTATCCTAAAATTTGTATGGAACCACAAAAGACCCCGAATAGTCAAAGTAATATTGAAGAAGAAAACCAAAATGGGAGGCATCACTATCCCAGACTTTAGCCTCTACTACAAAGCTGTCATCATCAAGACAGTATAGTATTGGCACAAAAACAGACACATAGACCAGTGGAATAGAATAGAGAACTCAGAATTGGACCCAAAAATGTATGGCCAACTAATCTTTGACAAAGCAGGAAAGAGTATTCAATGGAAAAAGACAGCCTCTTTAACAGATGGTGCTGGGAGAACTGGACAGCGACATGCAGAAGAATGAAACAAGATCATTTTCTCACACCATACACAAAAATAAACTCAAAATGGATAAAGGACCTGAATGTGAGAAAGGAACCATCAAAATCCTAGAGGAGAAAGCAGAAAACAACCTCCTTGACCTCAAGCACAGCAATTTCTTACTTGACACATCCCCAAAGGCAAGGGAATCAAGAGCAAAAATGAACTATTGGGACCTCATCAAGATAAAAAGCTTCTGCACAGCAAANAACAAACATTGAAATCCAAGAGACACATAGGACTCCCCTCAGACGTAACTTGAATCGATCTTCTGAGTGACATATAGTGAAACTGGCAAAATATAAGGACAAAGAGAGAATTCTGAAAGCAGCTAGGGATAAAAGGGAAACCTATCAGAGTGGTTACAAACCTATCTACTGAGACTTGGCAGGCCAGAAAGGAATGGCAGGAGATCTTCAATGTGATGAACAGAAAAAATGTGCCGCCAAGAATCCTCTATCCAGCAAGCCTGTCATTTAGAATAGAAGGAGAGATAAAAGTCTTTCCAAATAAACAAAAATCGAAAGAATTCGTCACCACTAAACCAGTACTACAAGAAATCCTGAGGGGGACTCTCTGAGGGAAGTGTTGCAAGGAACGCAAGGTATCAGAGTGACCACCACAAGCATGAATCCTACAAAGGACACAATGACTCTAAACTCATATTTTTCAATAATAACACTGGAGGTAAATGGGCTAAATGCCCCAATCAAAAGACATAGGGTAGCAGAATGGATTAAAAAAAACCCAAAATCCATCTATTTGCTGTCTACAAGAAACTCACTTTAGACCTGAGGTCCACTTCAGATTGAAAGTAATGGATGGAGAAATATATACCATGCTACTGGAAGTCAAAAGAAAGCTGGAGTAGCTATACTTACATCAGACAAACTGGACGTCAAAGTTAAGGCAGTAACAAGGGATGAAGAAGAGCATTATATAATAATTACAAGTTCTATCCATCAGGAAGAGCTAACAATTATAAATGTCTATGCACCGAATATGGAAGCACCTAAATACATAAAGCAATTAATCACAAACAGGAACAATTTTACGGATAAGATTGTGCTAATAGCAGGGGACTTTAATACTCCACTTACAGCAATGGATAGATCAACTAGACAGAAATACACTAAAGTAACAATGGACTTGAATGACACATTGGACTAGGTGGAATTGACAAATATATTTAGAACTCTACATCCTGAAGCCATGGAATTCACTTTCTTCTCAAGTGCGCATGGCACCTTCTCCAAGATAGATCACATACTGGGACATAAAGCAGCGCTCAATAAATATAAAAGACTTGAGATTATACCATGCACACTTTCAGATCACAATGCTATGAAATTTGAAATCAACCACAGGAAAAAGTCTGGAAAACCTCCAAAAACATGGAGATTAAAGAACACCTTACTAAAGAAAGAATGGGCCAATCAGGCAATTTGAGAAGAAATTAAAAATATTTGGAAACAAATGAAAATGAAAATACAACAATTCAAACTCTATGGGATGTGGCAAAGACAGTCTTAGAGGAAAGTTCATTGCACTCCAGAGCTATTTCAAGAAATTAGAAAAAGCGCAAGTGCAAAATCTAACAGCTCACCTAAAGGAACTAGAGGGAGAGCAACAAGAGCACCCCAAGCCCAGTAGAAGAAGAGAAATAATAAAAATCAGGGCAGAAATAAACAATATAGAAACCGAAAAACACAGTTGAACAGATCAATGAAACCAAGAGTTGGTTTTTTGAAAAAATAAACAAAATTGACAAACCTCTAGCCAGGCTTCTCAAAAAGAAGAGAAAGCACTCAAATAGACAAAATCATTAATGAACATGGACTTATTACAACCAACCCCTCAGAAATACAAGAAATTATCAGGGAATACTATGAAAAATTATATGTTAACAAACTGGACAACTTAGAAGAAATGGACAAATTCTTAAACACACACTCACTACCAAAATTCACATGGGAAGAGATAGAAAATCTGAACAGACCCATAACTAGTGAAGAAATTGAATCTGTTATCAAAAATCTCCCAACAAATAAAAGCCCTGGACCAGATGGTTTCCCTGGGGAATTCTGCCAGACATTTAAAACAGAATTAATACCCATTCTTCTCAAGCTATTCCAAAAAATAGAAATCGAAGGAAAACTTCTGGACTAATTTTATGAAGCCAGCATCACTTTGATTCCCGAGCCAGACAGAGAACCGGCAAAAAAGGAGACCTACAGGCCAATACCCTTGATGAATATGGATGCAAACATCCTCAACAAGATACTTGTAAATCTAATGCAACAGCACATAAAAAGAATTATCCACCAAGATCAAGTGGGATTCATTCCTGGGTACCAGGACTGGTTCAGTATTCACAAATCAATCAGTGTGATACATCACATCAACAAAAGAAAAGATAAAAACCCATATTATCCTGTCTATAGATGCAGAAAACACATTTGACAAAATACAGCATCCCTTCTTAAAAAGGCCCTCGAGAAAATCAGGATAGAAGGAACTTACTTATCATCATAAAAGCCATCTATGAGAAGCCCTCAGCTAACATCATCCTCAATGGGGAAAAACTGAGAGCTTTCCCCCTGAGATCAGGAACACGACAGGGGTGTCCACTCTCACCACTGTTGTTTAATATAGTGCTGGAAGTCCTAGCATCAGCCATCAGACAAGAAAAGGAAATAAAACGCATCAGAATTGGCAAAGAAGTCAAACTTTCACTTTTTCCAGACGACATGATACTCTACATGGAAAACCCAACAGACTCCACCAGGAGCCTACTAGAACTGATTCATGAATTCAGCCAAGTTGCAGGGTACAAAATCATCGTACAGAAATTGGTTGCATTTTTATACACCAACAATGAAGCAACAGAAAGAGAAATCAAGAAACTGATCCCATTCACAATTGCACAAAAAACCATAAAATATCTAGGAATAAACCTAATCAAGGATATAAGAGATCTGTATGGTGAAAACTATAGAAAACTTATGAAGGAAATTGAAGAAGACACAAAAAATGGAAAAACATTCCATGCTCATGGATTGGAAGAATAAATATTGTTAAAATCATTACTACCGAAAGCAATCTACACGTTCAATGCAATCCCAACCAACACTGCACCAGCATACTTCTCAAAACTAGAACAAACTATCCTAAAATTTGTATGGAACCACAAAAGACCCCGAATAGTCAAAGTAATATTGAAGAAGAAAACCAAAATGGGAGGCATCACTATCCCAGACTTTAGCCTCTACTACAAAGCTGTCATCATCAAGACAGTATAGTATTGGCACAAAAACAGACACATAGACCAGTGGAATAGAATAGAGAACTCAGAATTGGACCCAAAAATGTATGGCCAACTAATCTTTGACAAAGCAGGAAAGAGTATTCAATGGAAAAAGACAGCCTCTTTAACAGATGGTGCTGGGAGAACTGGACAGCGACATGCAGAAGAATGAAACAAGATCATTTTCTCACACCATACACAAAAATAAACTCAAAATGGATAAAGGACCTGAATGTGAGAAAGGAACCATCAAAATCCTAGAGGAGAAAGCAGAAAACAACCTCCTTGACCTCAAGCACAGCAATTTCTTACTTGACACATCCCCAAAGGCAAGGGAATCAAGAGCAAAAATGAACTATTGGGACCTCATCAAGATAAAAAGCTTCTGCACAGCAAACAATTCATAAAACGAATTGGTAATTGATGGAATAGGAAAAGATAGTTGCAAACAACATATCAGATAAAGGGCTAGTATCCAAAACCTATAAGGAACTCACCAAACTCCACACCTGAACAACTAATAATCCAGTGAAGAAATGGGCAGAAGATATGAACAGACACTTCTCCAAAGAGGACATCCAGATGGCCAACAGACACATGAAACGATGCTCAGCATCCCTCCTCATCAGGGAAATACAAATCAAAACCACACTGAGATGCCACCTCACGCCAGTCAGAGTGGCTAAAATGAGCAAATCAGAGAACTCTAGATGCTGGCGAGGATGTGGAGAAACGGGCACCCTCCTACACTGCTGGTGGGAATGTAAACTGGTGCAGCCCCTCTGGAAAACTGTGGAGGTTCCTCAGAAAATTAACAATAGAACTCCCCTATGACCTAGCAATAGCACTGCTAGGAATTTCCCTAAGGGATACAGGAGTGCTGAAGCATAGGGGCACATGAACCCCAATGTTCACAGCAGCACTCTCAACAGTAACCAAAACATGGAAAGAGCCTAAGTGTCCATCAACGGACGAAGGATCAAGAAGATGTGGTTTATCTATACCATGGAATACTACATGGCAATGAGAAAGAATGAAATCTGGCCATGTGTAGCAACATGGATGGACCTTGAGGGTGTTATGCTGAGCAAAATAAGTTAGGCAGAAAGGGACGGATACCACGTGTTTGCATGTATAAGAGGATTAGGAGGAACTTATCGGAGCTCCATGGGGGAGGAGAAGGTGAAAAATATTTGGGAGAGGGAGGGAGGCAAACCATGAGAGACTCTTGAAGGCTGACAACAAAATGAGGGCTAACGGTGGGGAGAAGATTAGAGTTATAACGGGCATAGAGGGCACTTGTTGGGATGCACACTGGGTGTTATATGGAAACCAACTTGACAATAAACTATTAAAAAATAAACAAAAAACCAATAATTAAAGATGAATGCAAGGTGCAACAAGGTACATATCATATGATACCATTTTTATAAAGTGATAAACATGTAGAATAATTTTATAATGTTTAGGGGTATGTATCTATACAGTAAAAACCATATTTGGGAGAGTGGTTCCATCAATGAGGAATGGAGGAAATGGTAGAGAAGCATGTGATAAGGCAGAGCATATAAAAGATTTCAATTATATGTTGAATATTTTATATCTTAACCTTGCTGATGAGTACACAAGTTTTCATATTTGTATTTTGAATATGTGAACTATATTCTTAGCAAAGAAAACCAAACAACAGAAACTAAACACATTTTTAAAAACCTATGAAAGGAACTTATAATATATACATCAGTCCCTTAGAAGTTTGTCTAATATTAATCCATTCCCCCAAAGTTTCTATTTCAGCAAAACTGAGGACAAGATCCTAGAAGACAACTCCAACACCAACACCAACAGCTTCTTCTGTGTAGTTCTAGATACTTTTTCTGTCTGGCCAAACCTCAAATATGTGAATGGTCCATTAGGATGAGCAAAAATAAATGTTTAATTTTTAGAGTGTGAAGAAAAATTAGCAGTAAGTTGCTAGAAGATTCTGAAGAGTAAATTCTCCAAAGAGAAAGTCCTAGTGACTTCAGTTTAGGAAACTGAGTGGGTTTCAGTTCAATCTTCCTTAGAGATCATCTTTTTCTAATAATATTAAGTTTTTGAAGACATTTTATTACTTTATTTTTTTAATGTGAGAGGGAGAGAGAATGGGAGAGGACAGGAGAGATGGGGACAGAGGATCTAAAGCAGGCTCTGTGCTGACAGCAGCAAGCCTGATGTGGGGCTCAAACTCATGTTTCGTGAGATCATAATCTCAGGCAAAGTCAGACACTCAACCGACTGAGCCACCCAGGTACTCCTGGAAATATTTGAAATACATATAACACTTTAAAATCTAGATATTATATTATTAATAGCCCTGAATGCTTTATAAAGTTTTCCATGTTTGAATTTTTCAATTGACTGTTTTGTGAATTCAACTCTCACTGACATTATCTCCTGGTAGAATGGATACTTCTATTGTCCCCACTAAAACCCTATGGGATTCATAACACTTTCAGTAAGTAAAAAAATTGCCTCAGCCGCTCTAGAATTAAACAGTTAATTAATATAACTAATCCAATAGAATCTAATTGATAGTCTTACCATTGAGAGTGCTTCTGTCAATCAAATTAGTATCAACTGGCCAATAACCTCCATCTCCATGACGACCTATTTATTGGGAAAACACAAGCATGTTAGTGGATAGACAGCATGAAAACATAATGAAACAGACAAAAATGAATATTTTAAAACACCCAAACAATTGAACAAGGTATTTTGGCTACTTCAAAGAAAGTCTGACACTATTAATACCATTATACTTTGTGAGAAAATGTTATTTTCTATGGGTCAGAAAAATCTGTCATGAAAATAGACTCTTTATTACAAGCTAAATTCAATTATTCTCTGAAAAGTTGTTCCCCCTTTTCTTTCTTTTTTTCTTCCAATCTTCTTGTAAAAGTGTCTCCAGAAGGTATAGCAGTGGTTTGAGTCTCAATGTAACATCTCAGAACAGAAAGGGTGCTTGCTGGTCATGGCTCCTAGAGAGGCAGACCCCACCTCTTTCATGGTTCAAGAGGTCCATCCATCTGACTTGACTTTGTGGCAAATTATCATTGTTACTCTGCAAGGGGACTGAGTGTTTTGTCTTATAACTGGGTTTTGAGTAGTCCTTGTGGTTTGTGCAAGACAGGTGTCTGGGAACGAGATACTAGAAAGAGGGTAAAGAATGGGGTGATGACACAACACATATTCCTATTCTGATTTTTTCTTAGAAACACAGCAAGGTAGAAAGAAGGCTTCTTTAACATCACATTATTGCAAACACTGCTTTCCAGTAGGGGTGCAACAGTTGTAAAAGCAGTAGTGAAGAGAATTGAAATAATCAGAATTGTGCTATCATCTGAATTTCATGAATGATATTTCACCACAGGTAATACCTTTGTCTATTGGTACATTTGTAGGACTGTAATTAGTTTTTATAGGTTTTGAATTCTCGAATGTCTATTAGGTAGACAATTTATAGGAAGACATTCGGGAGTTAAATTGATATGTGAGCACATAGGAGAATACAGCTAATATTCCATTTATTCACTTCAGAGAGTTATTTCTGAAAGCAGTTATAATCAGTGGGTGATTTAGAGGAAGCCAACTGAGGTAGTTGGCTACAATAACATAGGATGTTTTCTCACATTGCTTAGAGTTTATTTCTCTTCTTTCAAGTCCTGCTCTTGTGACATTCTTTGGCATCCTAGACAATCATCTTGCTAAAGCTTTCCCAAGATCCCATCATTTTATTTGCAAAACATTTGTGAGCAAACAACCCAAATCTTGTTAACAGACTATACATTCAGAATTTTAAAAATTTTTTTCATATCAAGTTGGAACTGAAGTTAGGATGTCAAGCTTCCAACAAACAATGCATAAATTAATCCAATCACATCATATTCTGTTTTCAGCATAAGTTGGTAAATATAAAATCTGCTGACCAGTGACTGTGTTCTCCTGTAAGAGTAGGCAGGAGAGAAGCAAATGAAATAAGCAGCCATTGAACATTTTGGTTGGCTGACTAAAATGTTCACAAGCCTTTCCCCAAACACCTTGCTTGTGTGAATGACACATTTGGGGTTTCAATAAGTAGAGGATAAACTTTGCCCATGGGACATTGTAAGATCAATGTTGGAAGAAATGAAGTGAGACGGAAGTTCTGTATGAATATTAAGATAGCTTTTCTCACATCTGAAAGCAACTAGATTGCAAAGCAATCAGCCAAAAGAGATGCTAACAGTCCCATCACTTAGGCCAGTAAAGCAATAAATGATTCCTGGTGGGAGTAATCCTGTACTGGCTGGAAATTAGGTAAATAGTCTGTGGAGGATTTTCTTTTTCCTTTAGCATCCTGACAAATGTCTTTTTAATGAAGTTTCTCAGCCTCCCAGCTAGTTTGTGGGAAGATGCAAAAACAAGCCCACAAGCACATCCATATATTACTCAGACACAAAGCTCTATGGGTATAGCACTTCTTGGATTTAGTGAAGCTATTGATTACATTGTGAATTTCAATAGGTAGGAGAAAATCAGATGTCCTAATGGTTAGGCTCCATGTCAGTTAAAGGAATTCTGGACCTGCTTTCGAAATAAGAGAGGGCAGCTTAAAACTTGAGCATTCTATCCACACAATCTAGTATATTGACATTGCTTAACTTTTTGTTGGTTATAATTAGATTGATACCAGAAAAGAAAATTAAGTAACTCTTAACAAACCCAACAGAAAGTACTTTAAAGGAACTTGATATCATCAACAAGCAAGATTGGATTTATGGTAATTTAGAGTCTTGGAACCGCTTCACTAAGGAAACACAAAATGCATTTCTGGGATACTGGTAAGTCCGGGGATTTCTTCATCTAAAGATGTGAGAATTGGGGCGCCTGGGTGGCTCAGTCAGTTAAGTGTTCGACTTCAGCTCAGGTCATGATCTCACAGTTTGTGGGTTCGAGCCCGGTGTCAGGCTCGGTGCTGACAGCTAGGTCAGAGCCTGGAGCCTGTTTCAGATTCTGTATCTCCCTCTCTCTCTCTGACCCTCCCCTGCTCACACTGTCTCTCTCTCTTTCAGAAATTAAAAAAAAAGTATACAACTTAAAAAAATATAAAGACATGAAAATCAAATTTTAGCTTTGTGTGTGGGTATGTTTCTACATTCTAAAATATGTCTTTCAACTTCCAGAAAGCTTTCCTTTATGGATAAATAATAATCTAAAACAAAATATTCTCCCACTGCTTTAAGGCAAGAACCACAAAGTTGTCAAATGAGAGGACACTGAAGACCAAAGAGGACTCTGAGTGCTATTGCTTGCACGTCAAAGCATTTTTAAGGGCTCTTTGATGTGGATCAAATATTAAATGTGTTTATTAACTTTGCTAATATAATAGGAACTGATCTAGGGAAACAGAACAGATGAACGGGATTCTGCAAGATGGAAAGTCAGTTGACGCAAAAGTATAAATTACTGTCTGATCCCAGAGGTCTTAGTTTTATTAACAGAGCATAAAACTGGTAACAGTTTGCTCAGAATTTATTAGAGGCCTACTAAATGTAAGACACAGTCCTAGATCCTTGAGGATATGGTAATATAAAAATATGTATTAGGTAAGGATCTGGCCATGACAGATCAAGTTGGTTCACTGTATTCAGATCCTAGATAGTATCTAAAAACTAACGGCAGGTGGTTTTTAATTTTTACTGGATTTAAAGATTTAAGAATAAATTACCCCATCTTTTACTATAAAATGGTACTAGGTTTAATTAATAATGTTTTTTTTATTTGTTTAATATTATTAAAAGAACTATATGCAAATGAAAATAATGTGTTATTTTTAGTCTTATGTGTTCTGTAGTTATATTTATCATAAAAGTCCTGAATATTTTTTCATACTGCACTAAATCGCTAACATTTCTCAAAATTAAAAATTTCAAATAAGTAAATAAATACATGAAATTTAAATATAACATTTGTAGAAATAATGTTAATAAATTTCAACATATATTAGCTTTTTGTATTCAAATGAAGGAAATATTAAATTCTACAGAATCTAAAGAATTCTTGTGTGACTCTGTACCCATATTTTCTTTGTAATAGAAATGAGGGGGAGAAAAGGAATTGAGATGCTGAGCAGTAGTGAATTTATATACCATTTAACCAAGTAGGCATTTTATCCAGATAATTGCATCCAAAAATTACTTCTTCAAAATTTTTGATAATTATAACAAATGTTCTATTTTTCCTTAGGTTTTGAAACCAAGAAATGGTGCTTTCAGAAAGAACAATAAAACAAAAGAAATGAGCTCATGGTTAACTTTAAAGAGAGGAAGTGTATGACTATTTTAGAATTATTCAAAATTATTTATATATTTTAAAATTTATTTTATTTAGGTAGCTATTAGATAGGTCCATGCCAGAAATTTCTTATTCCTCCCTTTGATTTGCATTTTCACAATATGATGAGCTATAAAGTCATTTAAAGATTAAACTTTTATATATTTTAATGTTTATTTATTTTTGACAGAGACAGAGAAAGAGAGAGAGTGTGTATGTAAGCAGGGGAGAGGCAGAGAGAGAGGGAGACCCAGACTCTGAAGCAGTCCCCAGGTTCTGAGCTGTTAGTACAGAGCTAGATGCATGGCTCAAACTTATGAACCACAAGATCATGACCTGAGCCGAAGTCAAATGCTCAGCTGATTGAGCCACCCAGGCACCCCAAGAGTAAACTTCTATATTTTATTTAAAGGATATTTCTCTCTCTCTCTTTCTTTCTCACTCTCTCTCTTTTGCAAGAAACATATGTTTCCTTGCATGAAAGTTAAAGTCTTCATTATTTTCTTGTCGTTTGCTCTCTGGATTGAGGGGGAAAGTGTGTAGAGGCAATATGACTTCCTGTAGGAAGTGTGCTTATGGTTACACATCTTGGTGCTTACTAAAGTGACATATAGACTGTGTTCTCAATGCCTGATGAGTGACTAATGTAACTTAGAATGCTCAGTGATGTATTATTAATGTGAAAAAGTTAACTTATTATTATACAAGTTATTTTCTATGTTCTTGTTCTTACATAGCACTTAAAATATTACTTTTATATTTTTATTGTAGTGTCTGTGTGTGTGTGTGTGTGTGTGCATGCAAGCAAGATGAAACATTAATGTTCTCACATTAAGTCCCTACTTTTAGCAGACATGGATAGATGGAAGATATTTCCCATGATAAAATATTTTTCTCAGCCCCTACCAAAGATTAATTCAATTAGGATTTTTAGAGTCTGTTTTTTTCAGAGTAGATGTTTACAAGTTTTGGGAGGAGTTAATGGAAAATTAATCTGCAGAGGACATAGGGAAAACTGGATGTGGTGGTTCTGATCTATTCTTTAATCTATCTTCCCTGAGTGAGGATAACAGAGGGTCCTCCAGAATGGTACCCACACAATCAATCTGAAGAAAAACATATGACCCATAATCTAAATCGAATGAACAGATTGGTCATTTAACAAAAGCTTATTACACAACCTCCCGAAGATGCAGAGCACTCAGGTATCTTCTTGATCTTAGAATTGGCTTTCTGAAAATAATTCTGGTGATAATGATGGAAATTGAATTGATTTTGTGTCTTGTATACCAGAGGATAAAGGATATCTATTAATGACACCTGAATACAGTGCTACAGTCCAAAACACAGATCATATGGAAATCTATTTTGAAGCAGATGATTTTTTAGAGGCTGGAAAAATGTCTAAGAGATCAATTTATCATGCAGTTGATAATACTACTGACTTTGAACAAAGGCATCAGGGTATCTAAAAACCAGGAAGCGAAATCATAACTCATGCCTAGGATATTTCAAAAATATATTAATGGAAAATAATTAATCAACACACTGTTTGCAAGTAATCATGAAAGACAGCTTATTGATTGAATTGTTACTATTTCAAATGTAACAGAAGCTAATAATGCCTGCCACATATTGAGACTTGCTCCTCAACAAATCCTTCTTGCCTTCCTTCCTTCCAAACATCTCCTTATATTTATCAGCTGTAGCAAGTCTGAGAGCAGTAATTTGTGGCAATGGGCATGTATTTGATGATCTATTCTGAGTCAGACACAGCACAAGAGAACCAAATATGCAATTGTCCATCTTTTCCTTGACTAGGAGAAGCACTTTTTTTTTGAGTTCCAATTTCTGATCTTATGCAATAAAATATGAACAGAGTAGACTACAACGAAATGCAAAATCATTTTAAAATAATCATTAGAAATGAATCTAAAATCTAAGATTAAGTTTCACATACAAATGTTATGAATTGGGTGACCATATAGTAATGAAAATCAGGACACTTTAAGAAAGAAAGAGGGTGCTATTATCAATTTTTCCCAGATCTGGGTATTAATCAGGACACTCCTGGACAAAATAGGAATTATAGTCATCATAGACATGAACAACTTAAATAAATGAACCCCTAATTTCTGGCTCTTGGTTGACATCTCTGTTTGATTTTGGGTCCTGACTTCCTGAGGCATATGTATAGTCCTTTTGCAGTTTGGTGAAGAGTTGCCTGACAGATGTTCTAAGGAAGAAAAAAATAATTACAAACATTCCATTCTTTTTCTTTTGCAAGCACAAGAGTAAAGCAGCCCTATGCTAGACTAACTGGTATCTGGATTTATGAACATGATGATACGTCAGCCAATGAGAAGAAAAAAATATATACATATATATTAATAATATGGTGATTATGGGATTTTCTCCTCTCACCAGAATAGCCTTGTATGCATTCTTGCCTATACTATATCGTCATTAATGGCCAGTATATGGGTCTAAGACATCACTTTTAGATGCAGCCTTGTCTTTATTAAAATCTAAAAAATCTTCTGTTTCTCTAAATATGGGCAGTCTTCTGGATGAATAGATCTTCCCAAGAGCTAGTTCATTTGCCAGACTAAAACATGGAGAATGAGGAAGATTTTTTTGTGGATTATAAAGGAGGAGCTGTTAAAAGCTACTGAATGATCATGAAAGTCTCTCCTACCTAGATGATCCACAAACTTAGCCCAAAGGCAGTGTGAGATATGTTTGTGTCTGAGTGAAAGTTACCAAGCAGCAAGAGAAGAAGTAACAAAAGAGCATAGAAACTCTTTCTTCTGCAACTGACAGTATGTTGGCAAATTGCAACTACAGTATAAAAACACTAGAACATAAGTATCACACTGGCTGCAATGCAAGTATATATAAATGATGACATTGTTGGGGCACAACAGTTTTTCATTCATGTATCAGCCCATGTTCCACCCATCTGGTCAACAAATGTATTGAATGGACCCACTACTGTAAGTATTAGGTATATAAAATGACTACTGCAAAGGCTCATAAGTTAGCGATGGGAAAAATGTTAAGGGTCTATTACAAACTTCCATGTATATTCAAAAGTTTTAAGAGTATTATTAGTAGGTACCACAATGGGAAAATAGGATGACTGACTATGCCTAGTAAAATGATGGAAATCTTTTCAGGGTGACATCTGTGTTGAGAATTTTTAAAAGATGAGTAGATCAGGTAAAATAGAGTGAGGTGGGTAAGCTTAGAAAGACAGGCAGACATGAAATAATTAAACTCTCTATATGTTCTTCCAACAACTCTAGAATTTCTCTTGCAGAAGACAAAGGTCCATTACAGATATTTTATTACATATATTTTATGCAGAAAAGTGACTTAATTAAATATGTATTTTAGACAGAGTATTGTGGCTGAGGTTGAAGAACAAATGATAAGAGACTGTTGTAATAAGTAGCATGAGAATAATGTTAATTATGAATCCACGAGGCAGACATTATCAGCTCTATTTTATAGGTGAGTAAACCGTGGTTCAGAAAGACTAACTAATATACTCATTTTAAGAAGCTGAATAGGTTTGACTCTGATGATGATTATTTTACCATTAGCAGGTGAGTTAATAAAAAAAGGATAGGGGAGTGAGTTGGACAGAAATTAGAGCATCTCTCAGAGTAGATCCTGGTGTGTGAGTGTGAAAGTTTAGATGTGGGAGTGTGACTTGAGGTGGTAGCGCCATTTTCAATAGGACATACAGAACATCACAGACTTTGGAAGACAAAGGAAATAGTTCAGTTTGTAACCATGTTGAGCATTGGGACTAGTAAAGGTGACAGTTCAGAAAAGGCATAGCAGAAATGGACAAATAAAGCTAAGAAAATGCTTCAAAGGTGAGGGATACTTAGGCTCTATTCCTATTCCGATTCCATGTCTTCCTTTCCTCCTCTGTCCCATGCTCTCACACCCCTCTCCCCAAGCAAGAAATAATTGGCATCAGCAGGCAAAAGTGAGTGGGGTTTGCAGGGTTCTGGATCTAAGCAAGCATGTGATCTTCAGTGGGCAGTGGATACGGCAGATACTTGGTGTGTTGAAAAGTAAGAAAGCCAGAGAACTACTGTGTGAGAGTGGAGAGAAGGAGCAAAAACTCTTTCTCTCTCCTCCCCCATTGTGCACTATTCTGCATAGTGGTTCCCTTACTGTCCCCTGAATGTGGCTTGCAACCCTCATTCTTTGAACAGCTTCTTGGCATCCTGATTTTCCCATTCTAGGATTTGTCTACAAAAAGGTTCAAGTAATCCTTCCCTCTGCAGTCATTTGTGTCACATCAAGTTCTACTTATTAAAAGTCCAGTCGGGTGTAAGGAGTCTTTTCTGCTACTATAGACAGTGATTTCCCATTTGAAACCCTGTTATATGATATACATACAAGATGGTACCACTTTTTTTAATGTTTATTTTTGGGGAGGGGGGGTTCAGAGAGAGACACATAAAGAATCTGAAGCAGTCTCCAGGCTCTGAGTTGTCAGCACAGAGCCAGTTGCTGGGCTTGAACTCACAAACCATGAGATCGTGACTTGAGCTGAAGTCAGATGCTTGACAGACTGAGCATCCACATACCTCTTGATTTCACATTTATATTTTTCATGCTTGGCTGGGAGTATTTACATACTGTTCCTAACCATATTGCATGCTTCTCGAAAACCGACCCATGAAATTGTACTTCTTTCTTATGGTTCACCACATCCAGCACAGTGCTAGGTACATAGTTACCAGCAAGCTGTCAAAAGTGAGTCCAGTCCCTTTCATACTGCAAGTTTGAAAATTCAAAAACTCTTCAACACCCATTAGTTTTTATTTTTCTCCTTTCTATACTCAGAATTACAAGCAGCAGGGGAAATGCAAGAAAAATAAATTTTCTGCTAACAAGAAATGACAGGAAGGATAGAGGTCAATACAAGGACATAGGAGGTCAGAATCATCTATAAATGTAACCACCATTTCCTGAATCAGAGAGAATGTGTTGCTTTCCCGTTTAGCTTTAACTTAACAGATGAATATTGAAGATACTTTTGTCTTATTGGAAAAATATTTTCACATTGTTTGCATCTTCCCCAAGATCAGTAACATACATTAAGTATCCACAGCCTTGAGCATTATTTGGGTCTCCAAACTATACTTTTTATTAGATAGTAAAGTCTTTCTTTCCATATTATTCTGTGACCATTTCTCTGAAGATGTGTGTCATAAGTCAGTTCAACACTTATTGGGCAACTCTAACATGATAGATTCTCAATTAGAGACTGGGAGGTGGGGATGACAGTGTCAATCAGACCAGTCTTCTGCCATCAAGGAGTTTACAACCTGGCCCAGAGGATGGGAATACAAATAGCAAACTATAAGAAATGAAGAGCAGGGCAAGGGATAGGTTTGGGTGTTATGGACATACAGAAGAACCAAAGCCTAGAAAGGTGAGAATACCTTCTTGGAAAAAAAGCAGAATTGAAATGGGAGTCTTAAAAGATGAGGACCTGACTTGGTAGAGAAAGAAGAAAGTTCTGCTAAAGCTAAGAGGATGGTACCAGTTAGAACATGGAGTTGGAAAAAAGCACCTTTCCCAGAGTGATTTGTGCATTTTTGCTAATAGGCTATGGTGGATGTGGAGGGATATACTAGCCTTGAAGCTAGAAAAAGGTGGTTGGTGTTAGGTAGTCAGGGTATGAATGTGAAATAACTGACTTTATTCCATAAGCATCAGTGAACCATCTGAGTTATGGAAAGAGAATTGAGGAGGCAGAGTCCAGGACTAACAGAAGTGGGCAGAAAATAAAGCCAGGAACCTGGTATTTGGCTAATGTCTACAGCAAAGAAGGATATTCAATAGTGGAGTGAGTCTTACAAGAAGAACTTGTTTAAGAAATCGTTTTGAGGGCTTGTTAACGAAAATGTCTATCTTTTGGGTCTGAGAAACTTAGAATTATGCCATGAATCATATCAATTCTTAAGAGTCCTGAGTATGTGTTTTTTTTTTGGAGTTACCTATTGAAACATAAAAGCTCTTGAGAGGTTGATTTAGGCAGCTACTTGACTGCTTGCTGGGAACATGAGAAGCACCTCAACACTTTATCAAAAGCACACTACTCATTTCTCACCCCTACTTTTCACCATGATCATAATTTCTAGAATTGAAAAATGTGGACCTGAGAAAAGCACAGGTGAGAATAGTTCTTTCAAGGGAATGTAGCAAGCAACTGAATAATAAAATAGTTGAAACTGCACACAACAATAGAGTAAAAAGAGGTTTTAATTTTCAATTAAACAGCTCCCATCAAAAAGCTAAAGGTTTCAATTTTTTTAAACAGCACCCTGGCTGCTGTAATCCAAACCCTGCAAAGTCTGGATTACATTAACTAAATTCCAAGCTTGACTAGACTGCCTTGAAAACCCTATTTCCTTGGAATTGGAAACAATTAACGTTCTGTTTAATTCATGAGATTAAATCCACTGAGGTGTAAAATGGCAGGTGTGGTGTTAAGTACTTGCCTGAATACCCTACTGAGGAAAAGACAAAGAACTTTCAACTAGGTGAACGTATGGCGATGCCATTTAGGCTTCACCCTCTGGATAACAAAGTGAGAACCAATTAACTCACTGCATTTCCAGAAATTATACAGTGGTTAAGAGCAGAGACTCTAGATTTATTTAACCTGGATATATATCTCAACCTAACCACTTACCTGCTGTGAGTATTTTATGGCAAGTTTTAGCATCTCTGTGTCTCATTTTCTACATCTGGAAGGATGTTACGAGGATCATATATGACAGCACATGGACGGTGCACAGATACCTACTGGTATCAATCATTCTTCTAAATATGAATTTCACTACACTGTGAAAAGATGCTATACCTGAGTATTTTATACCAATACTAATCTTAAAGTCCAATCATCTGAAATCTTGAAAGAAAACAAAAGATAATTTGGGCTAAAGTCATCATTTCACAGGTGAGGATGCTGAGACATGACAGTCACATGCCCAAAGTCACACAGGAGGTCATAGTGGCAAGATGGTACTAGAAACTGAGGTGTCTGATCCCATTCCAGACTCTTGGAGCACACACAGTGCTGATGGGAAGGCCGGAGCTTTATTAGCCATTACCACGATTCAGAGGAGAATAACTCTCCCTCCTGGTGGAAGGGCAGTTCTCAGCAGGCCACCTGCATCTGGATCTATAAACTGGCTGTGGAGTTTCCACCTCCTTTGTAGACCTGGTGTTTGAGATCATCCCTCTGCAGGCAATGGAGAGTGAAAAGACACTGGAGAGTGCTCAAAGCAAGCATTTTCTTCCCGATTCACCTCAACCATGACACAGATCATTTCATAAAAATTCCCACCCTCTTTAAGGTACTGTGACATGGCCCTAGCACCTACTCAAAGTGCGCCAATGAGCAGATGTGGAAACACACATGACCTTGTAAACATTTGTAGTCATGATGCTAAGGGTTACCACTTTTTACACATAGACACCTCAAAGTGGAGAACAATATTTGGGGGTTAAACAGAATGTGAGGATGTAAAAACAGCCCTTTAAGATTAGAGGTCTGATCTGATAATCACTTCTGAGAATTGGTCGTAATTTATAGTTACAGCTATCCTCCATTGCAACCCCAAGCAGAGGCTTTTATAAGTTTACCATGAGAAGCTCTAAATGGTTTAAGCTCTTTATAGAAAATCAAAGAGCCAAATTTTCCATACACAGAGCAACAGCCTACAGTGGAGAGGCTATACTCTGGGAGACAGAGAGAAATGTGTTGGGGTCCAATACTGCCCACAACTGCCTTCTGTCTCTTCCTCTGAAAAACTGGGGAGATAATTAGTGGGAGTGAAAGAACAGCTTTCTTTTTGAAAGTGGATGCTGTGAAGTGCATTGTGCCCCCCACCCCAGCCCCCCAGATTCATATGCTGAATTCCTAACATTCAGTGTGAACCTCTTTCAAAGCAACTAAGGCTAAATGAGGTCACAAGGGTAGGGTGTTGTTGTTCTGATGGGAAGAGATAGGAGAGAGCTGGCCCTTCCCCTGCCCTGTGAGGACATGGTAAGCAGACACCTGTCTGAGAACTGGGAAGAGAGCTCCCACCAGAAATCAACCTGCTGGACCTTGATCTGGGACTTCCAGCCTCCAGAAGTGCGTGGAACAGTTGTTTAATCCACCCAGTGTGTGGCATTTGGTTTTAGCAGCCTGAGTTGACTAAGACAGTTGAATTAGCACCATCCCTGTGTTTCCTGAGATAAAGGACTATCAGGATCACATAGTTAGTGCTGTGACATCCCACTAACAAGATGACCCCAGACTGAAAGCTGCTTTGTGTTTTGTTCTTTGGTCTATTCACAGAGATGGGGAAAGGGAAGCTGATACTGGCAAGATATCCATACACAAACTTTAGATACAGCAACCTTATGGACATATGTTGGACACAGGGTATAGGGTTGTGTATGTATACAAATGTGGGATGAACATACTCTGTGGTTAAGAACAGGATTTGAATAATGGCCTTGCTTCTTACTAGCTGTGTGTCTATGGGTGAGCACTTAAACTCTCTGAGCTTCAGTTTCTTCATTGCCATGGTGGGAATAATAGTTGTATCTCACCATACTGCAGAGAAGAATTAAATGGGAATTCTCAGAACAGTGATTGGTGATAGAGCTAAACGAGAATTCATTTTACCATCACACACGTACACACACACACACACACACACACACACACACACACACACACACACACATTCACAGGGTTCTTATCAAAATATGAAATATAAAAAAGGAAAAAATAAATCACAGCTTTTATATGCCCTCTGCACTCACTTCACAGAGCCCATACAATTTCCCAATCCTACCTGACCTTCCTAAAAATTAAACTCTGTGGTTAATCTGTAAAATCTCATGATTATCTTCAAACTTATTGGCCACTTGTGCCTGGAAGAGACTAGAGAAAAAAATTAGGATATGTAATAAGAGATAAGGGGCTGCAAAAATGGGGAATTACAGAGTAGGCTGAGATTAGAGGGATAAGAAAATGCTAGATATAATCATTTTATAACTACATGAAGAGAAAAAAAGAGTTCCATGTAAATTGTCTATCATTTTCAAACTACTACTGCTATTACTCAGAAGAAAATATTTTCCTCAAATCACAACTGATTCAAGTAAATAACTGAATTTTTGTTCTCATGTTTATGCACTGCAAGGCATACATTATATTCCAAGAAAAAGTAATTTTGACAAAAGTCTGCAAAGATAATTCATTAAATTAAATCAAAACTTTTCTTATTCTCATTTGATCCCATGCTTTTCTATATAGGATTCATGTTTGCAAGATGAACTCTGACTCAAGGTGTTGAATTTCGTCTCAACAGAAATTCGGCTCCTGTCATAGATGTAACTGGGATCACTTCACCATGGGAAGGAGCAAATAGGTCTAACAGTAGGCACAATAAAACATATTCAACTGATTTGTTTTGTGCCAAGAGGGGGAACATTCAGAACATCTTTTTCCTCTTACTTTCATCAATCTTAGAAGAATCTTCAAGCTTGGTTATTTTTCTTCTAGGTGGTCATTGACTCAGAAGACTGACTTTGTTTACAGAGAAATTTTGATGGCCAGTAAATTTTATATGCTTTTTTTGTAAGAATGTAAAGATCTTATGTATAATCACTAAATTATATGCTGTCAGTTTCTCTCAATTTTACAAGTGATGTTGGTTAAGCATCCAACTTTGGCTTAGGTCATATCTCATGGCTAGGCTCATGAGTTTGAGTGCTGCATCAGGCTCTGGGCTGACAGCGTAGAGCCTGGAGTCTGCTTTGCATTCTATCTCCCTCTCTCTCTGTACTTATGCTTGTGCTCTCTCTCTCTCTTTCTCATATAAACATTAAAATATTTTTAAAATATTTGGTGTGTTTTCTATTCTTCTAAATATACTTTCAAAAATTGGGAATTACCTGCCTGTGGTGGGTGAGGGGGAAGGAAAAAAAAAAGAAAAGAAAAAAGGAATTTTCTGCCTGTGGAATTTCCAAATGCATTTAAGAAGGCTATGCAGAGCTGTTTTAATTATTTTATAAATGAAATAATAAAAACCGCTTCTACTAATCAATTATTCCAGATTTGGATCTGGCCAGCACTAATATTTAATTCACCGGAGTACATGTATGCTAACTGATCAGTGTTCATCATTAATAGTTTACAGATATCACCATTTAGTAGGTATTGATCTTACAAAAATATTTTAAGTGGAAGTAAGCAGAAGTAAGTTTAGGTGATTAATGGAAATGTTAACTCTGGGTAGACATTTCTGTATATTGATTCATTTTTATTACTCCATGTGTCAAGTCCTAGCCATGTTCTCTGAAGCAGAGGCATGATGTGAAGACTCAGAAGAGAGAAAACTGAAGATGGAATCATTATATAAAATACTACCATGTAGACAATCTTATGTTAGTGTTAATATCCCGATGCTTAATACTCAAACGTTAAAAAGCATTCTTGTTGAAAAGAATGTTTTCCTCCAATCTTATGAGATGGTGCCTTCTGAGACCTGATGCCTGCATGCAGGTTCCACTGATAGTAGACGTCCACAGCATGAGACAAAATACACAAACTGTAGGTGCTGAGCCAGCAAATACTAACATCACTGACAACCAGTTGCAAATACTTCCAAACTCCCCTTTCTTTAAAGAATATAACATGCTGAAGAAAATACAACACATAAACTATTCTTGTTCTCCTCTAGAATTTTACTGATTATCTTTGGGGTAAAAATAATGAAATCCTAATTTATCAGTGTGCAAATGATGGTAATAGCAAAGTCATATCTATGTGGGAATTGATGGATAACTCTTATTAATCTCCATTTTCCTTTGTGTAAGAACCATGCCTGTTTCTCTACATGAATCAGCTTTTAGCAAAAGATGGAAGGAGAATAAAATACTCTGAGTCAAACCAGCATCTGATTCACGGAATCAAAGCTCTCTGACTTCAAAATGAACAATAGTAATGCCCTAAGAAAGTTGTCCTAACTTTGTTTTTATTTATTAAACGAAGCTCACCGTAGAGAAAAAGCACACATGATTTACGATTTTTCTCTGTAGAGCTACAGAACTTTAATCCATAGCTCACGAAAGGGTGTAAGAGCAGCTTGAAAATTATGCTGAGCTTAATTATACTTAATGTGAATTATTCAGAAGTGCAGACAGAGACTAAAAATTTATTTCATACAAAGAAGCTTGACATTTTAATTGGTCCTTCAGAATAGAGACAAAACAATTTCCTCTCAAGAAAATTTACATCTTCCCAACAGACCTGCAGCTTCAGCCAAACAGAACTTCATTAACAAGATTAATTATCACGCCAGTGTCTGCTTCATCAGGTGTATGGCCCAGGTGATAAAAGGAATACAAAATAATGACTGACATTCCTAACAGATAGAATTGATTCAAGGAGAGAAAGGATGACAGATTGAGCCACCATACCTTGGTCATTAGCCATTTTGTCAGGGTGTTCTACTGTGGGGGAGAAAGAAATATTATTAGACATTGACATTTCCTAGCAAGAAAGCTGACACTTCAAATCAACAGTTTTGTTAACAAGTTTTCATATCAAGGCCAAAGCCATGTTGAAATAAAGTTGATAAGGAACCATGGTTGATGTGATTATTTCTATTTAATAGTAGTCAGAGGAAAAAATATGAAAATACTGATTTTGCTGTGCGTGTTCTTAAAAATGTTGTTTGTTTTATTCCTCTACACCTCAACTCAAGAATGATCATCATGGAAGCTTAATTAAAATACAATACATACAAAAAATGCATGCAATTACCAAGTACTTATCACCCATATATTTAAAATAAGCTAAAGAAGCTATTTTCTTGTCTTCAATTTTTTTTTCAACAAGAGAACTTAACTAATTCCCATGTGGATGGGGTAAAATAAAAGAATATAATAAATATGTTTTAATCTAAATGATTTGATAAGCTTTTAGACTTTAAAACTCCTATCTGCTGACAACTTCAATCACATTGTGAATAATGTTCTTGAAAAGGACTTATTTTTTGAAATTTAAAGATATCTCTAATTTATTTAAGATGGCTTCTTTTCTGTTAATAAAATATTACTGTGTGTGAGGTAAATCCATGGTATCATTGCTTTTATAAAATTGCGATGTGACATTTTGACCAATGTAGATCATTGTCAGTCTCTGTCAACTAGAATTATTTCCCTATACTGGAGTGTCTTTGAGCTTCCAGTCTTCTGGGTTTATTGAGCTCAACCGCACTAAAACTTGATGTGTAGGCTACTACACTTGCTGTTTGCTTCTTTATGTGTTGCAGTTAAACTCACAGAGAGAAATCCTATAGTGTTCCCATGAAAGCAACCTATAACCTAAACACCCTAGTTCTCTCATTCTGGGTAGCAGTCTCCAGCAAATCCATCATTGTTGCTTGAAAAATAACTTAAAGCAAATATCTTAGAAGTGGTGATCTTTCCTTTACTAAGTGAAGGTAACATAAATAATTGCTCAGAAAAATATATGGAATGGAAATATTTAAAAGCCCCTTTCAGATGAACAGGGTTCATGAATGTCACCTTATAGGACAAATTTCTAAACTTAGTTACACATTTCTATCACTTTTAAAATAATTTCATTTCTCTCATTTTAAAATAATATGTAGACAAATTCTATGAAATAAGGATAGACTGGGAAAGGTATCTTAATATGTAGTAGACTTCGAACGCTGAATGACTCTTTGGAAAATGGTGTATACACTAGAGTGCTCATTATATTAAGATTCTACCAGGTTTAAATAAGTTTTATAAATGTCATTGTAGCTCCTCAAGATTTAACAAACATTGTTTTAATTCACCAGGTTTTCTAACCTTATCTTTCCTAGTCTAATCATCACAACTTAATTTTTTTCTTAATATTCTCTCCCATTTGCCATTAAAGACTAATAACTTCTCAAGATACATTTTATTATAGTATTAGGAGATTGTTGATGAAAAGTACTTTTGATAGGCAACTGCATTATCTGTAGTTTATAGACAGGAATGGGATTTTTACTGAGATCCTAATGTAGTTTTTGAGAAAGGACACTATGTTGTAGGAAGTACCACACCAGGTCTCTGGTAAGAATGAGGAAGGAAATGTCAGAATCATATTTGACCAATAATCCAGAAAGCCTGAAAGCTTGGCAGCCAGAACAAGATATACTGGAGAAGCTACCCTAATCAGCATCTCATATTTAGGGGACATATGTTTGGAATAACATCAATAAAAGAAAAAAACAATATCATTTCATTTTCTTCATTTCTCCCCTTTGTCTTTAATTATACACATGCATTATCTACAGTCTAAGGAAATTTTTATCAAGTGACAAATAAATATGTTATGGGCAATGATGTCATCCTATTCTTATCTTCTGGATTTGTTTCTCTTTTAGTAATCTGGATTGGATATAACTTGAGAAATTTGAATGTCTCAAGAAAAATGATCAACCAAAGAGTATTTACCAATAGGGATAAAATATATCCTAATAGTTACTTTTTATTAAAGACAAATAATGGCATAAAAGTATCATAATTTGTGTCTTGGCTTTTTATTTGCTCCTGTCATTTGTCAAGAAAATCATGTATTTTGTAAAAAATAATTTGTAGACTAAAACTTTTTTTGTATTCTGGTATGGAACTTTCAGTTCTATATCCTTGGATGGGAAAGATGCTCATTTCAGTATGATGATTAAGGATGTCTAGAGAACAGACCATACTTTAGTGCTGTTTCATTGCCAAAGACTCTGCTTTTTTGTGTGTAGAAGGTGACTCCTTCCCTCCACAGAATCCCACTTTGGTCTGTTTTGGTAGAAGCATCCTCTCTTCCTATTGCTTGACAGGCTAACATGAAGAAGCTTGGTTTACTGGACAGAACAGCACATGTGATAGAAATTGACATGCATCTTATACCTCTTCCAAAGGCTTATAAGTGTATGGATATCTTAATGGAGAGTATTTGGGGAAGTATAATTGCAGAGTCCTATGTGGTTAGAGAATCAAGTTCAAAGTTCTTTTAATTGACATTCCAAAGAAACAGTCAGATATACCACATGCATGCATGTACACAAGGGTATTATAATTTAATCCCTTTTTAATTATAAGTGTCCTTTTCATTAACCAGTGATTATTGATTGAGTTTCCTATACCTCTCTTGATGGTGGCTAAAACCAAAGACAAAACTCTAGTCTCTCATAGTAAATGCTACTGTCATTGCAAAGCTTGCATATGAAAGAATGAGGTTTGTAGACACCTGCCTGGGGCATGATTTGCAATGAAACACTTGCCTGTTACCCAGTAGACTACTGAGAGCTTTCTTAGCTTCAAGACAACATGTGAGTCTTTCTTGCTGTCAAACAAAGTTACATTCTGATGAATAGAGGCCTTATGTTTTGAAGCAGCTTTGGAAACTGAAAATCTTAAATCAGAGAGCAGGAGCATGATTTGATGTCTTTAGTATAGATTTGGTTCACTGTGGCCAGTGAGTAATTTATAAGTAAATCTATTATGAATAATTTGTTTGACTTAGAATATTTGCCATTGTAACATATAGAATACATACATGTACAATGTCAATTATTGATAAAGATAGGCAAGATCAATATTTCTAAATAATTTAGAATGCAATCAATCTAAAACTTAGTTTACTATGTGAGCAAGATTTGTTTTAAAATCTAATTGACTATTAGTTGAGCATGACCTTATTGAGGATAGACAATATTAAACAGTTCAATCAAGATATTAGAAATAATGCTTGTGGACAATTATAACAAATTCCTGAATTTATTCTCAGTTCTGAACATCATTTCATAGATGAGTTTAAGGCACTTAAGGTAAACAGTACCAAATGAGATACAGGGTTCATTAAATAATCTACAGGATGGTTATCAGTGTGGGTCTGTATATCCTGTGATAACTCATCACTCTGCTGTTTAATACATTTGGATGCCTTAAATCATCTTAAATCCTCCCTAAGATCTCTAGTTGGCACATGATGTGAGCATGAAATTAATTTGGCACTTGTCTATAGATAAAGACGAAGCATTTGTGAAACAGTATCTAGTTACATTTCATGCTCCCACAAAATGAAGAACCAATTTCCTTTCAATTGCTCATTTGGAGTGGAACCTGATTTAGACATGAAGTCCTAAAAACCCGGAGAGATGACGATGAGCTCATTTCCTCCTGCCTCCCTCCCCAACTTCTCCTCTGTTGCTAAGAACTGTCACTAAGGCTTAGTCTGAATGCTTGTTTGTGTATTCTTGGCAAACTTTCAGATTTAGCTGTTACCACCAAGTCCGGCTTTGAATGGCTAGCTCCTTCACCAGAATTCAAAAGTCTACTATTTATTAGGGTACCTTTCCTAGGGAAATTGAATGGCTTTAAAATTGTTCTAAGATTCTTCTTTTAATATCCGACCAGGTGAAAATGTCAACCATCCTCATGTTTCTAATTTTTCAGTTGTTTGCCATCATGTATTACCAAGTTTTTGGCCAGATATCTAGACATAATGTGGTCACAGGTTTAAAAGCCAAGTACCTGTCTTTAGAACAACACACATAATGCCTACATATACATCTTTAAATATCAGCTATGAAACATTCAATTTTGTTTCAATTGCTGAATAACAGAGGCTCTTGAAACCATGTAAGTTCCAGAAAAAATAATACTGTTGTAAATTAGTAAGGACTAACATGAAGATTATTTCGATGTAGTCACTGTTCTTGGGCCTTACCATCTTTCTTTGTGAACATATAACTAGGCTTGAATTGAGTAGCTATTTTTATTCTTACAAGCATGGGGAGTTTTCCTCTAGTAATCAAACTGTAAGATTTTTTTTCCTTGTTGCTACCCTAGGTCTTAAAATAAACACATTCATTTTGTTTGAGATTTTCTGTCTTGCCATATCAACTTTTCTTTGTATATATAGGGACAATAGTTCCTCAAAGAAAACATTTAAAATTGGCAGTAGTATGACATTCACATAATTCAGTGCTTTTTAATTTTTATTTCCTTTATAAAATGGCTAAAAACTTTCATTATATTTTGAATAGAATCAATTCACATGAAATCAATATAAAATTCCAAAAGGACTGTAAATGAAAAAAAAAAGTCAAGTTAAATATGCCTGCCTTGTACTGATGTCAGAAAATGTGATAACACAATAGACCTTTCTTTGACTTGCTGGATTTCAGCATAAAAATGTACATTTTAAATTATTTTGAATGTCCACTGTAGTCATGTTGCCAATAGAGATGGCAAAGACAGTTCCTTACACAGACTCCATAACTTTTTTACCACAATCCCACGAGGAAAGAGAGGCTATACTGTATGAGAAAATTATTCAAACCTTTCAGAGTCCTGAAGAGGATGGGATCAGACAAGGGACCCACTCCTTTTGCATTTCGTGCTTGAATTCGAAAGTAATACATAGTGTCAAGGTTGAGATCCATGATTTGGTGAGTAAGTCGATCACCACTGATTGTTTCCATAACCCAGTCATCAATTGGTATGTTCTTGTCCAAGGTGTAAAACAAGATGTAAGCTGTGTAAATAGATGAATTTAACTTTGTTTATTATATTGACCACATGCTATACTTCTGCTTCTAAACACTCATGTTTCCCAAATATAATTTGCAATGATTATTATACATTCACAATCTATTAGTTATAGTATTCAGTTTGGCAAGTAATGACTTTTTTTTTATATTGCAAGGATCAACGATTGAATAGGCCATTCAAAATAAAAATATCTGCCATATTTAAAAATATAAAGTTTATGCTGCCTATAAATCCTGTGCATGGATTCCCGACTGATGGAAACACTGAGATAACAATGTCTGTTGTTTGTGGTGATACTGTTACACAGCAATAGATAACATAACAGGCAAATGGTAACCTTGGCAATCTGCACCCCAGGTGATTTCTGTATTCAAACAAGTTCAGGAATCACTGCCTTACTTGATATGTGCAATCTGTATATTTTTGGCATTTGTTGAGACTGTTGATGCAGCAAATATGAATGTCTTATAATGCAGAGAGCTCAGTAAAAGATGAAAGACACAGGTAAAGAATTCTGCAAAACTTACAAAGATTGTGCGAATCCTCCTTCTGGTTAATATTAATATTGGAAGACCATAATTAAAATGGATTGTAAAATATCACTAGGTAAAGAAGTTGTTTCTGACTCATTTATAACTCAACCCCCATGATTAATATCAATACAATTTTCTATATTTTTTGAAAACTCTACAGTATTTTTGAGTCAGAATAGTGTCCACTCTTGTCCTCTAAAGAGTCACATCTACTGAATAGAAGACCCTGGTACTGGTTATTTATTTGTTACTTAGTTATTTGTTTGTTTGTTTATCTTTAGTTTTTATGATGTGCATGTCTTATCTCTTCAAAAGGATACAAACATTCCTTTATTCAGGAGCCATATCCTATATTGCTTTATTCTTCAGAGAAACCAATAAAATCAACTCCACATAATAGGTTTTAAAACTCAGTTATGGAATGAAATCTCCTAGTCAGTAAGCACATATGTTTTACATTCATGACATTTAATGCAATTGTACAGTTATTATGGCCTGCTGTAAGTGTCCAAGGACACAGAAAGCTTGGAAAACTGTATTCTCATCTCAGGTCAGCTATTCCTGACTTTATTTATATATCAAATGGGAATATTTGATATGTACTTATTGCTATATTTATTCCTGACTTTGTGTATCAAATGAGAATAAAATATCTGCCTTCCTTGTGTTTTGGGGATGTTTTTCCTTTAAAAAAAGCATTCACGTAAGCATTTAAAAATGAGAAGTCTGGAATCAAATAAGTAGGATTGATGGTACAATAGCCAAAACATGGAAAGAGCCTAAGTGTCCATCAACTGACAAATGGATCAAGAAGATGTGGTTTATCTATACAATGGAATACTACATGGCAATGAGAAAAAATGAAATCTGGCAATATGTAGCAACATGGATGGAACTCTAGGGTGTTATGCTGAGTGAAATAAGTCAGACAGAGAAGGACAGATATGTTTGCACGTATAGGAGGATTAAGAGGAACGAAGGACCAAGGGGGAGAAGAAGGGGAAAAATAGTGGGGGAGAGGGAGGGAGGCAAACCATGAGAGACTCTTGAATGCGGAGAACAAACTGAGGGCTGATGGGGGTGGAGGAGAGGAGAAGGGGGTTGGTGGGCATGGAGGAGGGCACTTGTTGGATGAGCACTGGGTGTTATATGGAAACCAACTTGACAATAAACTATTTAAAAAAAAGAAAGAAAGGAAGGAAGGAAGGAAGGAAGGAAGGAAGGAAGGAAGAAAGACAGACAGACAGACAGACAGACCTGGCTATTTCACAAAGAAGAATTATAGCTCATTAATAAATAAATGCAAAATATTCAATCTCAATAGTAAATACGGAAATGGAAATGAAATAATGGTATGTTATTGATGAATATTCTAGAAATTATAATGTCCATTGCAATGAAAATACAAAAAGTTTCAGTTGGCATAAACCTTTCTGGAGGTTATTTTAAAATGTAAATTAAAAAAGCAGTAGTATCATATTCTTTCCTAAAAAAAATAGTAGTGTTGATGGTACAAGCATCAACTTCTAACAATTCCAAATTGTATTTGAAGTGATTCCCTGTTATTTACGGGGAAGCCTATTTTTTTTTTTTTTTTTTGTAAATTTGAGAACTGAGATGGAGAATAGAAACATATTACTGTGTCATTCTCTAATCATCAACTCTAAAAATTGGCCTTGGAGAAAGCAAATAATTTCATTTGGATTTGTTAGTTTGGTGTGGTATTGAAGTCTTAGCATATAGATTTCCACACAGGTTGGAATAAATTCATTGGTTTCCCAGAACCTTTTTGTACCTATATGTTCATTTCTCTGTGTCCAAGTTTTTTCTTCCTTTCTTTTCTTCCTTAAAAAAATAATTTTAGAGAGAGAGAGAACGTGAGTGGGGGAGAGGGGCAAAAAGAAAGAGATACTCTCAAGCAGGCTGCTCTGCTCAGAGCAGAGCCTGACACAGGGCTTGATCCCACAACCCTGGAATCATGATCTGAGCTGAAATCAAGAGTCAGATGGTCAACTGACTGAGCCAGCCAGGTGCCCCTCTCTTACTTTTTTCTACTTCTTTTTTGTCTCTTACCTACCATAACTAGCCAAATAATAACTATATCCTGTGATAGGTGATAAGACCTGGGACTGTTAACTCAAGTGGGCACTTATACACTAGAATCACATTTTTCTAAATACGTATAAAATATACCATCATATATCTGTCATTTTGACTATTTATACAAATAGGTAGTTGTAATTCCAAAAGGAAAGGGTCAAAAGTGTTCAATTTCACCTTCTTCTCTCTTCTGTCTTTATCTGTACTTATTCCTACAAGTCAATGATTCCCTTCTGTGGGTCACCTGCTAAGTACTAGGAAGACCAAGATGATTCCTACTAGCAAGGAGCTCAGCCCAGTGTGAACTCTTCCTGTTTCAAAAACTGACTCTGATAATCTTGAATATCAATAGATATACAATGGAGGACTCATTTCTTCCTTCTTTGGGGCAAAAAAAATGCTAAAAATAAACAGGCTATGGATTCAAGCCATAGGTCTATCATTTCCTGGCTTTGCAACCTTGACCAGCTTGCTTAATCTAAGTGTGTCAATATTCTCATCTGAAAATAAGTTGCTGTGAGGTACTGCATTTTAAGAATCTAATATAGTGGGTATTCATTTATATTATCTTATATAGAGTGACTATGTAGCAAATGCTCCATCAGTTCATTTTTTTTCTCTTCTTCCTTCCTTCTTTTCTTTTCTCTTTTTTTCTTAATATTAGTAAAGCTTAAGGAAGCATCATTCTTAGAACAGCTGAAACTTTGACTTCAAGTCAAGCAATAGATTTAATAGCGATTCAGAGATTATTCTACTCAATAAATATTTATTAATTACCTACTAAGTGTCAAGAATATTGATACTGAAGACAAAGCATTGGTCAAAATCTGAAACCTGTTTTATGGAATTTTCAGCCCTGTATTATAAGCATTTAGATTTTTCTCTCCTGATTATATGGGAAGGGAGTGTAGAGGAAGAAGTCAAGATGGCTAAATTTCCAATGTTGGCAACAGGGTGAACCTGATTTTTTTTTTTAAATGATGGAAGTAAGAATATTTAGACACATCTGATTATAGTGAGTGCTCAGGTGGGTCCACAATCCTGGATGGTCTTAAACCTATTACAGAATATAAGAATGAAGAATGCATCATTATTTGGCTGGTTATGGTAGGTGGCAAACAAACAAACAAACAAACAAACAAGAATGAAAAGAGAACAAAGGGAGAGAGAGAAGGATTGGGGAACAGAAGGAGGTGCCAATAAGACAGGCAAGTGGAAATGTATGATATGAGGTAGGATATACATATTTAGAATTCACTGGATGGAGATACATATTTCAGAGACATAAGTTTGCATTCACTGAAGCCTTGGCTATACTCTACACACTTTTTCAGATAAAGTAACAAAGAGAATAAAAAGATCTATTTAATAAACGGTGGATGAAATGTCTGCTAATAATATCAAGAGGAAAGAGATTTAAGAAAGAGGAACAGGACAATGACACACAAAAAAAGTAACATAATCTTATCCATTGGATAGTACTGATAAGGAAGGAAACAATCTCTCAAGACCTAACTTTTTTTTAAAACTATGTTGGTCTCTGATCTTAAATAATGTTAGATGCTGCATTTATTTAGATCAATGTTTCAAACTCTAGCTGTACATTAAAATCACTTGGGGAGCTTTTAAAATATAGCATGGCCAATCCTTTCTCAGATAAATTAAAACATAAATCAGTTGAGAATCACTGATTTGAACCAGTTGAATACTAATAAGCTAGAGCAAAACATAGTGTAATAGTGAAGAGTATGAACATGATTTTTAAATCCTAGCTCTGCTACTTCTTGGTTACTTGACTCTGGGAAAGCCATTTACCCTAGAAACCTCTGGTCTTTTTGTTTCAAACTGGAATAATAGGAAGATGGAATCCCTTATAATACTAAAGTGCTAAGCAGGATGCCAAGCATATAATAAATGCTTAATTCATTTTGAACCACTCTCTCCTGAAAATCCCAGTATAAATTCCTAAGCTGCCACTTTACAATCAAGAAATCCAGGCACTGGCATTATCTAGATCTTCTTTGTCCTCTTTTTTGTGTAATCTTTTTGAAGTATATATATTTACAAATTGATTATCTGGGTTCCATGCAGAGTACATGACTAAAGCCTCACCCTAGGATGGATTTCAAATGAGAATAATAACAGCTGATTTGTTTTAGTTCTCACTAGACATCAAAGACATTTCTCAGCAGTTTATTATTACATTCTGTAAAAGAATTTCTATGACTACCCCTATTTTATAGATGAGAATGTGAACTTAGGAAAGTTAACTTACCCAGGTATCTCCCTCAGAAGCTCAGGGTCTGAACCACCCTGCTCTACTGCTGTGTATATGCAAAGATTTGGGATAGCAAATAAATAGGAAGGAAAGATGTGAACCTCTCTCCCACATCAGCACACACATGCTCTGACACACTGAAAAGAGGTCACATTTCCTTTATACTTTAGAGAAAAACAGAGTGTTATAAATCCGGGTCCTCTGCTATATGGTATTTTGAAAATTTCATCATCCTGTTTCCTGGAAGTAATTTCACTGAAAGAATCAAAATATGTATGGAATAGAAGTTATCTTAAGGGTTTTGCTCTCTGTTGAGTTGAGTCAAAATGTCTCCACTTGACAATAACAACTTTGTTTTAATAAATAAACTAGGCTTTTGAAGGTAAAAAGTACTGCCTCCCATACTCTTACTTTACCATTGTGAGAGACTGGATACTGAACATACAACTTTTAATAACATGTGGAGAAGGTTTCTTATACATACACTGTCACTTTGACACACAGAATTTTATCGCTTGGATTAATTTGCATTTCTTAACATGGAGCAGACTTTCATTTTTTCCCTGAAAAAGCAAAATTAAGCTTCCTTTCAGAGTTGAAAACACATTCCATTGTTTACATGGACTATTTGATGAGATTCGTTTAAATAAGAGTGGAGAATTTTGGTAGTATATGACTTCTTTTATCCTTACCAAAAAGTAAATTTTTTCCCATCAGAACTTGTTTTTATTTAGACTTCTGTTTTTTTCTTCTTAAGCTTATTATCTATTGATTTATCATATGCTTATAAATAACTGTTTATAACATAATAAAAAAGTCATCATGTAAACAAATCAAAATCTAAAGATGTACTGAAATAGAAGCAAAGAAAATAAATCATAACACTGAAGGGAAACAGAAAGAGAAAATTAGAATGAGCCAACCTCAGTTTTACAAAGGCTAGCAGTGACAACTCAGCATATAAGTTTTGGGGGAGATTTAATATCCCTCTTTTTTTTCCATATTTGTCAGCTCAAATGAAAATTCTGTTTGCTATTGCACTAAGAGCAATTTCCTAGAGAAAACAAGTCTTCTACTTAAATTTAAATCTCATTTGGAATTTTCACATTATCTTTTCATTTTGGAAAATTCAGAAAGTAACTCACACAAAGTAAATGTGTGCCATCTGAACCGTAATTTCCAAGCTTATCTCTGTTATCACAGAATGACTGAAATACTTTGTTAATTTATAATAGTTCTATCCACTTGTATGCAAAAAAATAAAAGAAGAAAATGGAGTGACTCTTACATGTGCCTAACCCAATGGTTCAAGTTAATTAGACTATAATGTGCACATTTTTAGTTATACAATATTTTTCATAATAATTATATGCTATGGAGACATCTATTAAAAACCTAAAGTGATCATTTAAATGCAAAATCCCTGATAGAACTCCATTATATTTTTCATACTAAATTAACATTACAGGCTTCTAATGGATGCTTTAATTAGGCATTGATGTTATCAGCAATATTTGGCAAAATAAAATGTGTCACTGTGAAATATTCATTAAGTTCAATTTCTGTCAGTCAATATTAAGTATTTTATGAACCTTATGATTTAAGTAAGAAGCTAAAAGCTAAAGTGAGAAACTAAAAACCTCTTTTGTATGTGCCATTCAAAAATACATGGTCATTAGGTGTCTTTTGTATTTATAACTGCCAAACAACCAGCTTCTCTTTAGTCTTTTATGCTCAGGGAAATTCCATTAGAAGGTTGTCCTAAAGATCCACAAGATGAAAAACAAAAGGTCTATACTAATTGAAATACACATCCTTCAGGAAGCAACTCAAATGAAATGTGTGTGTGTGTGTGTGTGCATATTTGTAGGCACCATTAGAAGAAATTCCATGGGGTGGGGGGAGGGTGGGCAAGAAGAGACAACCAGGAAGCATCAGGGAGGACACTGAAATGTCAGGACAGAAAACAAATACACAAAAGGCATGAGCAGTGCATAGGAGGTGAGAGAATCACAGGCCAAGCAGAGCAATGCTGGAAATGAAGCCGAGATGCTCACCAGTAATTTTCCCATTGGCTTCCAAGGGAGGCTGCCAACTCACAATGACAGCCCGAGGCTTCCCTTCTCGAGTAATGACTGTCAGATCCTTGGGAGCAGAGGTCGGGGCTACGAGATGAAACAGAGACAAGACCTTGTCATTGGATGTGAAAGAAAAGAGACGTTTATGAGACTTCTAATCATGATGTTGATGCTCAGAATCCATCGTGCAGTATACCATGTTTATCTTACCAGTTACGAGTTATTTCAAGTGTTTTAATTACACAAGCAAACAAAAATGTATAAAACTAATGTTTTTCCATGGAAGTTAAATGACTTCCAAAGGTGTAAATATAGAAAAGAGAACAGAACATGTGTGAATACAGAGGAGAAAAGTATAACGGGTATTTCTAAGCAAGTGCCACACTACACATGTAAGAATCATTATAAGAACAAAGAAATGTACACATACTTAGTGGGATTGATGCCTACGTGTCTCCAAGAGACAGAATTCTGTAACAACTGTAGGATTTATAAATCCAAATGTCACCTAATTCTATATTTTCTTAAAAGCAAGAAGAATAAAAGAATGCATTTAAATGCAGGTTAAAACATCCTGCCTAGGTAAACATACTAAGTATCTCCTAACAAACATAGCAAAGAAGGCAAAAACAAAATTTGAAAATAGAAGAGGTATGGAATCTGCGAAAGTCTTAGTATCAGTCTGGCATGGAAAAAGAAGGCATGAAACTCTGCCTTTCTTAGAGTTACTTTTCCCACATGTTGTTGAAAGTGGGCAGAATTTATCACCCCAAAATATGCCTCTTTGGCCTAAGGACAATTTTAGGCTGATTTTTTTTTTAAGACCACAGTAGACATAGGAAAAGCTCTGAAAATTTAGTAGATGTTACCCTTTTACAAGAGAAATTTGGGTTTATAAGAGTGTCCCCCTCTTGGTACCAAGAAGAGGATGACAAAATCTCTAGAAACTTTTATAACTCTGCATTACAAGGACACTCTGGTTTATTGTGAGTTGCCTGAAAAGCTCCCATGACTGGCTCCCCACCCCAGAACATATTTTTTTTTTTAGTTGGAGATTGTATATAAGGTGATGGCCTGGGCCATTTTAGGGAGTTACTCAGTTTTCCTGAGTATTCTCCATGTATACAGGAGGTATATATGTCATTAAACTCCTGTTTGTTTTTATCCTATTAATTTGTCTTTTATTATGGAGGGGTCTCAGCCAAAGACCTAGAAGAATAAAGGGAAAATTATTTTTCTTCTTATATTGTGCTCAGTAAAAGTTTAAACATATTTTAAAGGTGGCAGTAAACTGGCCAAGCCAGTCCAGTATCTTCCAGGTTTCTTTAAACCTGCTTTCCACTGTTTGTGCTTTGAAATGCAGTGAGTTTTCCTTTCAGGCAAAGCACACAGTGCCCCACGTTGATTATTGATAGTGTTTCTTAGTTACCCTCAGTTTGACCTGGGAAATTTCGGAACACATCTAAGTTCTAAGCTCCATGATTGGATTCTAGAGGTATTTCTGGATCTCTGCTTAAGAATGATTGTGTATTACAAGATAGGTACAATTTGGTCCTGATTCTGAATTCTTCATTTTTACCATCATTCTCTTTGGCTCTTCTGTTGGCCGTATCATGTGGGATCTGAGCAACACTACTTCCAGTTCCTCTTCCCAAGTATAATTTCAAGTGAAGGAAATATCACCATTTCCATGTACCATGTCATTTATTTCCAACGCCCTGATTCTCAAAGCCACTAGTATTCCAGGTTAACCAAAGCTGCACCTAATCATAATAACCTGACAAGGCACCTAACGTATTTCAATTAAAAAAAAAATGAAAGCAGGAAGAGAATACATAGGTCTAGTGTAGTTGAACCCGGAGTAAAGAGACTGCATATGTATATGGGTTAATGAACCAAGAATGAGGACATTCTTGCAAGAAAAGATCTGTGACAGCAAAATACCAAAGAGGCAATAGTGTCTTAGAGAAGGGTTATTCTCATAAAGAGTTCATTCAAGATATTTTCTAAGTCATGGACAGGAAGGTAACATGTAGTCACAAAGTGACTTAGAGTACTATATCAAGCACAATAAGGAATTTTCTGATTATGGAAGTAATTAAAAGAGCTGTCTTTCTAACTACTCAGGATAGTGTGTTTTTTCTTAATTGGGTTAAAATTCCAATTGATGGCTATTTATAAAACAGTCAAATAGTGATGATAAGATTGCTTTACTTAATCTGTTACTGTATTCAAAAAAGATAAAATGACCTCAACTATACCTAACAAAGAAATACACTGAAGAGGTGGTTATTTTTCAAAAACAAAAAACAAAACAAACAACAACAAAAAAAACACCAAACTATCTAACAACTAATCTATTTCAGGTGTTGTGCAAGTGTTTTCTTTTTCCTCAAGCCATATGGATGTTGGTGAATAGCAATTCTGGTATTGGAATCAACAGTTTCAATGTTTAGGATCACCATGTAAGCTGTACATTGTTTGGACAGGAATGTGGGCCTAATGGCTCCAATCTACTGAGTCAAGCAGAACATCTCTGATCTGTTCCTCTCCAATCTCATGGGTTCTGCCCAGAGGCAACCTTTTAGAAATTCTTCACTGACTACCAATTCTCTGTGGATTAAATGTAAATAAATAACAAATAACAAACACCAGGCCCTGGTATTTACACTGCACTTTCTTTTACAGCCTCATTCCCTCTTGTTGTTCCATGAATCTTGTGCTGCAGTCACTCTGAACATCTTTCTGATACTTTCTCATGTATTTTTGTATATGCCGCTCCTTTCCTTCGAAGTTCCTAGAATGGGTACCTGAAGCGCTACCCTGGCCATACTCAATTATTACTTCTTTTGTGAAACCTTTCTTCATTCCTCCAGACAGAATTTATACTTGGATCTGTTTGTCTTTGCCCAAAACTCTGTGGTTGCATTTCTTACATTATTTCATTTTTTTCTGCTTTATTTCATTATTTCAGGGGTCCTCCCAATTATTTCTATTTTACTTAACTAGAATAAAATTAAGGATTTATCACCTGAACAGAATGAAATGTTTTATTTCAAAGATTTGCCAACCACCCTTACCTTTCTCATAAGCAATTCTAGTGCAAGAGCATAACTATGTGGCCCTATACAGTCTTTAATGTTACTACAGAATTAGAAGCAAACCTAGCATTATTTCATTCAGTTCATTTCCTTCTCACAGTTATAAAGGCCTGAAGACACTTGTGAATTACTTTTTGTTTCTCATCATCACCCAGGAATCTCATCCACATGCTATTTACACTTTTGTCCAGATCATTATCTGCTTTGACAATGGCCCCACCTAAAGCAGTTAATATCTTTTTGTCAGGAATGGGTCTCACCGCTAGTATCCCTACAAGGCGATGCAGTTGATGAAAAAGCAAGAGAATACATTTATCAAGTCAGATGCTAGGGTGCATTTTGTTTATGAAAGGGAAAAAAATGAATGAATATGCTTGCTTGATAAGGAAATTACTATTCCTTCTCTTTCGTTCAGGGAAGACTCCTTTCATTTCCTTTTAAGAAAAAAGGAGGATCAAGGGCTTTATTCTCCTCATAGTACATAACTCATTCAGCATGTCTTACTCTTCCCTAGAAGCTGTGAACATTGGCACCCAGGGCAGAATTCTAGGAGAAAGAGTTAATATATGTAAACATGTAAAACAGAAGAAGATGAAATATAAAAAGAAGGATGTTGCAATTAAATCAGACATTCTAGAAAACTTCTTATAGAAAGAAGTATCCACAAAATGTAAAAATATTAACAGTGAAATCTCTGAGTTAAAGTCGTAGCTTGGACTAAAAGTTAGAACTGCAATGCCATGGGACAAATTCTAATGGAAAAAGAAATTCAACTTACCCAGAGAGTTTTATTGGTATAATTTTATTTGCAATTTGGAAATGCGTGTAGTTTACCCCTAAACAGAATACCATGAAACCAACCAAAAAGCATGTCAACCCCCTAGTCTTCAGATGTTGGGTTTCTATAAACTATAAAAGCCAAGTGTACTGCATGTCTGTTAAGTTATAAATGCAACATTTATGATCCATAGTAAATGTGACTGGTAAAATTTACAGGGAGTTATATTTTCCTGCGATTTGAACTATTTCAAATTGCATGAAGTTTTTTCCATTGTGTTGTCTTATTTCCAAGGAGTGAACAAAACCACAAGAAAACTTCTTCCCATACCCAGTTGAGGTTATTTATGGTAAACATTACAATGTGATTACAGTTGTAATGCAATGTTTTATTTTGTATCCAATTTCTTTCCAAAAAAGTAAATATGCTCCATGATTGCTCATCAAAGACTCAAATGTTTTGGACAGAGTTCAGTGTCTGGATTTCTGCCTTTACTTAAAGGGATTGAAAAAAAGATTGACATTCAGACCCTCAGAGTTAACACCCAGATTAAAACCAGATTACTCAGTATACTGGGGACTCATTTTCTTCTTTTGTAGAGTGGAGAGGATAATGCCAGATATAAAAGTGCTTCGAACTACAAAGAATAAAAAATTTCCTGCAGGATGAAGTGTGGCTTAGACATCACAGTGCATATAAGTTCTAACACAAAACCTGGGAAACACCATTGCCAAAGTCAAAAGTCGAAATTTGGAAGCAAGCCTTTCTTCACATACCTGCTTCATACGTGGTGGCATGGGCAGTCATGCTCCATGTGCTTGACCTTCTGTTTTTTGTTACCATAACCGAGAACTCATACATTGTGTTGGGTTTGAGGCCTGTTGCTGTGTAACTCAGAGATGTTGTGTCTTCTGACTGTACAAGTGGGAAATAAGCAAAGAGAAAAAAGATGAACTCTATCAACTTGGTAAATCAAACCATGTACAGAGACTACCAAACAACCCAAAAACCGTCTGTTTCCAAACAGCATAAAAGCTATGACAGAATTGGCTCTACTTCCCTTCTGTCAACCAGTTTACACTGGCTGACTGTACATCTAAAATATGATGGATAAAATCAGGTGTGATGTTGTCCAGAGGGGCGGCTAGATGATTAATTTTCCCAAGTAGGGCAATAACCACTGTGTCAGGACCAATTCTATTTGTTTCTGTCAATTCTGTTTTTAAGGTAATCTTCACTGACTTTAATTTGTTTGTAATAATCAAAATCATTTTTACAGAAATTTTCATCTATGTATTTTAAGTAGATCATCATGATTATTTTTCACTAGTAATAACATTAATTTTAGAGTTCTGCTCCTTGTGATTAAAAAAAAAATTCTTGAGAGTACAAACTTTTTGTGATTCCAGAATCTATTTGGGTATTATAAAAAATAGATAAAAGCAATGTTGTATTATGTGGTCTTCTTTTGTGCAGTGTTCTCATTAAGCACACATTTCAGTATGGTCACTACAGCAACTGATTAGGAGGGAACAACAAATTGGATAAGTATTAAATGATTACATAAAGTGTTAGTATTATTTCTCTTTTGAAACCATTCTTTGTCTCTCTTTTTTTTTAATTTTGAAAATTTTTTTATTTATTTGTGTGTGAGAGAGAGACAGTACAAGCAGGGGAGTGTCAGAGAGAGGGAGATACAGAATCTGAAGCAGACTCCAGGCTCTGAGCTGGCTGTCAGCACAGAACCCAACACAGGGCTCAAACCCATGAACCATGAGATCATGACCTGAGCTGAAGTCAGACACTTAACCGACTGAGCCACCCAGGTGTCCCCTTTCTTTGTCTCTTAAATAGCAGGTTAAAGATATTTTAGTAGAAAGTAAATTACCTATTTTTATTGCTTACTCAAGAAATCAAAATGTTAAGAAAAAAATAGTTTAATCTTCCAGGTTAATGCATATTTTTCATATGATCAGGCAAATTTAGCCCATTTATGCCTCTCGTAAGTATCAGGTTATGCTTGGTATTTAGATCTTGATCCTCCTCCAAAGTTTCATATTTATTTTCACTTTTATATTCATTACATTTGTTATATATCTGTGTCTAGAAAATTGAGGAAAGTTCTTTTTCCCCATCTATGTCACACCTATCTCCTCCCATACTACTGTAGTGTGGTATATCTTTTTTACTGTACTATGAATCCTTAGATTATAGCTATGAAAATCCTACATTTCATTACAAAACCAAATAAATATTTAAGTGTACTAATAACATTTTGATGATGTGCTCATCCATCCTATTAAAGTGATGACCTCATAAACATCTATCAGAAGGTCTTCTTTAAAAAAGCCGTAAAAATGTGGGCCTTAAGTAAATGTAAAAATACATTGTAGACTCAGGAAGATAGAATCCCATCAAATAAAATACAACATAGACAGCTAGTATCTGACATGCTGAAATATAACTTCCAATCCTGTCTTCTTCACTATCATGAACATTTTGAAGTCTTAGAAATGGAAATAAGGGAGAAATGGACAAAGAGAAATATTTCAGCTAGGACAAAAGGATCAAGCTTTTTATAAAACTAGTTTCTCTGACAAAGAGATAAAAGTCACTGGCATTTGGGAGGCCGCTAAGTAATACTGTCCTTGCTTGTGATCTAGAATGACACACTTGCATTCTGTACATACCATGAATTCACTGGGTTTTCTCAGGAACTTCATGGAAGATTCTGGCTCAGAATAAATCATTAGCCTAGAAGTACTTTGGAAATTCATGGCCAGCTATTTTTGTGAGCATAGAATACCCGGGAACTATCTCTCTGAGGCTCAGTTTGCTCATCCATAAAATGGAGATAACCGTAGCACTGACCTTCTAGCATTATTTAAAGTGTAAAATAAAATATAGTATCTTGTCCAGGGAAGGTTATAGATGTGCTAGCTACAATATTTCATGCATTGTCTAATGTGATATTTAACTTTAAGGCATGTGTTAGGTACCCTATTGAGAGGGATATCTTGAGGGGGAGACTCTTTTTTTTTTTTTTTTTTAATGTTTTATTTATTTCTAGGAGAGAGAGAGAGACAGCGTGAGCACGGGAGGGTGAGAGAAAGAGGGAGTCACAGACTGAAACAGGCTCCAGGCTCTGAGCTGGCAGTCAGCACAGAGCCCGACGCGGGGCTCGAACCCATGAACAGTGAGATCATGACCTAAGCGAAAGTCGGACGCTTAACCGACTAAGCCACCCAGGCACCCAAGGGGGAGACTGAGTCTTGCAAAACTTTATATCTTCTGTAATACCCATGTTATTTTTTTGCACTGAGAAAAAAGACTAACTTTATTTTATTTTATTTTACAAATAGTTTATTGTCAAGTTGGTTTCCATATAACACCCAGTGCTCATCCCCACAAGTGCCCTCCTCCATGCCCATCTCCCCCTTCCCCCCCCCCCACCCATCAGTCCTCAGTTTGTTCTCAGCATTCAAGAGTCTCTCATTGTAATACCTATGTTATATCTGGTAAGCCCTAGTCAATACTCAATGAATGTATTTTGAATAGAAATTAGTATAAAACATCATGTGATTAATCATTTTAGTAGAAACTAAATTACAGAACATTGCTCCTTCTGATAAGGAAAATCAAAACAGAGTTTTAGACAATGTTTGGCCTCTGGCTTGATTTGGGATTAAATGAAATAGGAGGGGACTCTGGTGGGGATCACCTAGGATAATGCCATAAGGTCAACCAAGCTCTAGCTATAGTTCCACAGGAAATTTTTTTCAAGTTATACAGTCTACCTATGTCTTCGTAAAGGACATGCTTAATTATGGAGAATCTTAGTTTTTTGTTGTTGTTGTTTTTGTTTTTTTTTACGGTAGGTGTGAATAATCCAGCCATATAGATGAGAACAATGAGATTGAGTAAGTTCAGTGACATGACGGGACACAGCAAAACCAACTGTTGTGCCCACGTCATTTGACTCCATGTCCTGATTTTTCTCCCTCTATCTTGTGTATGCTCCACCTACCTTCTAATGCTGTACTGGGGAGTGAGATGAAGTAGGCATGAAAGTAGTTAAAAGTTCACAATGTAAAATCAAAGCATTCTATTACCATTATTTGTAAAACTTAAGTTTATGGCACTACTTTCTAGTGAACTAGATATGTTCTGTATTCATCTTTGCTCTCCGGGTTACTCCACTTTTCCTCTAACCCTCTTCTTCACAGGGGTGTGGATGTAGAGCATGGGTGTGTAAGAAGGGGGACAGAAGGGTAGTAACTGAAAGCCTTACGTCAGGGAAGATGGTGGGAAGAGGAACATTTAAAATCTTTTTTTCTATTCCCAGATATCAATCCATGAGAGAAATCAGCCTCCACTTATAAAACAGCTTTTGGGTTGAGTCTTACTTTGTAGGCATTCTCTGTGAGACTCAATAATTCTGTGTCTGCTGTATTAACCATTCAACTGAAATAATTTGCCTCAAGAAATTTTGGAACTTACGAACAATCATTGTCCCTCAGAACATTTCACATACTGGCAAAGTACCCATGGCCATTCTGTGAAATGAATGTATCGGCAAAGTACAGCAATTATGAGCATAAAATTTTTAAAGTAGTCTTTTAAAAGTAAACTTAGAATTGGGCAATCTTTATATAAAGAGAGACTTTAAAGAAATGTTCTCATATGTTTCATTGGTTGTCTTATCTGATAATGCTATCTTTATTTATAGTTGTGCTGAGTCTTAAATCTAATACTGCAAGGAGATGGATAGGGTACTTACAACATGTGTTATATCAATGATACTATTTGGACTTGCCTGGAGAGTTTTTCCAAATACCTGACCTAGCAGGGAGGCAATACCAAAGAAAGCTTTTTAAAATGGTTTCAACTAAAACTGATTTATGATGAAATGTCAGTTTTATGCCACTTAAAATTTGAAAGAGACTAGAAGTAGATCCAGCATGGCTACAGGAAGAAAGAGGCAGATTTAGAATATTATTGGTAGGATTTTGCTTAATCTCCAGGTTCTTTAGAGTCTGACACTCCCAAGGGATATTGTCATCCCTGAAATCACCTCTGGCTAGAGGCAGGATTAAGCAAGATGGCGGTCCAGTGGAAAGAACACTGGTTAAAATATCAGGAAGTTCAAATTCTGAGAGCTATTCCAGTAGAGTGGGAAAGAGAAGGGATATAAAGGGATATGAAGAAGCAGAAGGACCAGGATTGAACTATTGGTTCCTTGGTTATTTGGTTATTTGGTAACACGTATGATCTTATTTTTAAAGCTAACTTCTTGATCCCAAATGCTCATTTTGTAAAGCTTTATATTTTAAATGTGCATTCATATATTATCTCACATGAATAGCCTATGAATTCTTTGAAGTGAAGCAATGGAACTGCGTGTCTTACCCATTCCAAAGTTATAAATAATATGTCAAGTAGCAACAACTAAACTGTGTTTAACTGCCTCTATAATCTAGTGCTGTTCTAGGTACATAGTAGGTACTTGATAGTCACTTGTTGCTTTTCTCATTTTTTTTCTATATTTTGTGTACTGTTTGTATATACTAATATTGTGGCAGGCTTAGGTGGTAACAAAATTGTCTCCATGTGTAACTGTTTGTTGGTGTTACTGAAGCTGGCTGACAGAGATTTAAAAGTAGTGAAGAAAATGCCTCAAATATCTATCTCTCCAGAGCTCTTAACAGGATTATAGGACGCGTCAGTGAAAGGGGTTGGTGCCATTCATATTGGTCAAAGGGGAGAATGCACTGGGGCTTTCTTTACCACATGGGTATGTTTCAAGGCTAACTGAGGAAGTAAATGCTAATGGCTTCGAGTGTTTTCTAAGGACCTTATTACAAAATCCTGCAACTGTGTTCCCAGCTGTATTCACTGTCAAATGGGTCTCCGTAACATTAATAGGGTTACCTTTGGTGTCAATCTAGATTTCAAACAAAAAGAAAGACACCAAAATCTATCCAGAAAATTAATGTGGAGTCCTGCTATTTTCAAAGGAAAATGGCATTCCCCTGTACAGAATCAATTTATTTATACAAATGCAGCATCTGGTGGAACTCAAATAATATTTTGCATTTCTTGATGTTTTTCTACCTTGCCTTAGAATTGTTTCCTAAGATACAATTATTCCCATTCTAATTTTAGATATTGAGTTATTAAAATGCCTTGTTTTCCATTTAGTGCCACGGCAGCAAAATGACTCATGACAGTCCAGGAAGCATTCAAAACAATGTATTAAGCAAATGACAGTTCATTTTAAATTTTACACTATCAATTAGAACTTCACCTTGTATTTCGCATTCGCAGAAAAGCTGGTCCTCCACCGGACAGTGTAAAGTCGCACTTCAGATGTTTTTTGGTTCTTAGGGACAGAGTTGTCTGCCCAGCTGACCCTCACAGCATCGTGGGTAAGAGCCACAGCCTGTACACCTACTGGTGGGAGCATGGGGGTGGAGACATCTGGGACCGAGGTGGGGAAATCATCAAGCAAAGGATAATAATCAACTGGGTCAGTGGGATCTGGGTTTAAAAACCCGCCAAATGAAACAAACAAATAAATACATAAATAAAAGAGTTAAAAAAATAAATATCAGTGGTAACACATCACAATGAGTTAAATGCATGGCAATAATGATGAAAGGGAACATGAGAAGAACAGAAAAAAATACAATTAATTCAATCGGAAAACTCATTAGAAACAGTATTGCTATATTACAAAAATAACTGACTATTTTCTACAATTCACTCATTTCCTTACAGTGGTTTTATCAGCTCCACTTTTGGTGGTCACTTCTAGTTATATATTTTAAAAGTCCATTTCTTCTTGGAGTGTTGCACATTGCTTCTTAAAAGGTTTAGCATAGAACTTATCAGTTTTATAACTACACAGATAACTTAAAATAACAAGATCCAAAGGAGTATCTGGTTTATTTCTTCCTGAGAAGGAAAAAAATGCCTATCTGATACCTATTTGTTTATGTTTGTTTATTTTTCTCCTTTTCTAACTTGATTTGGTTTCTCTAATGCTTTCATTATTGCTTAGCTTATATCTGCATAAGTATTGTTTGAGCAGGAAACAAACAATAAAGACCAAAGGGCTCTGTGGTCCATAGCAATCTGTCTATGGTTATGATTGCATAAAACTAGACTGACCAAGTCCATGGTCCACATGGTCTAATGATATGCTTGATAACTAGGTTTCTTGTAGCACTTGGTACAGCAGGTTTTCTTAGATTGAAACCCTTAAAGAAAGCATGGAAGTGTCCATTTTACTCCATTCTCACAGAGTAATTAGCTAAGTTTTTAGACTTTTAAGGCATACCTAGATTCTGTATTACTTGTTCCCTAATATCAGGCTCCATGGAAAGACGTTATATTATTGACGGGAGACAGAATGAACTGTGTAAGGTACACACGTGCTTTGTTCCATTAACATAATCAGAACCTGCATAAAACTGTGTATGGCTTTATAAAATTCTCTAGAAAAAGGTACACACGTGCTTTGTTCCATTAACATAATCAGAACCTGCATAAAACTGTGTATGGCTTTATAAAATTCTCTAGAAAAAAATCCTGTACTCTTTTTATGCTGGGGATATCAGAATCAGAGGAGCTTATTTTCTGGCCATCGTATGGGTTCAATTTTGAGCCTTTTATTTTATACCTAAGACTTTTACATTTTTGAAATTTTACCTTTAAATCATGTAATATTATATTCTCATTAACAGAAAGGAGCCTTCAGGCTGGGACTATGATGACCTGCTAAAATGTAGAGTATCTGAAGCAGTGTATATACAGAGTTTATATTTTTAAATAGCCTAGTTCCAAGCACAGCAGCTGCTGGCTGGTTTTGATTACTTCACTTGGTCCACCATATTTCAAATGCCTATCCCCTACTCATCACTCTGTTTTCCAATGAATTATTTAGTAGTTTACTGGGCTGTGGTCTTTGGAGCAAAATATAAAACCTGAAAACAAAAACAGAACAAAAGGAAAGGAAAAAAAGGGAGAAAGGGAGAGAAAGAAAAATGTGTGTTTAAAATTTAATGACAGAGCCCAGGCTTTCCATATTTCCTTTGATGTGTCTTTTTATTAAGGGCTCCTTTAAACCCAAATGGATTTATGAAATGATGAAACGGGAGCTAAAGAGCATCAAGGAGGATCCTGATCAGTCATCAGGTTGGTGTTTGGTGGCAGATGTTTTGGCTAAACTGAGGCTGGTGCTGCCTCACTTGTTTCTATTCTTAGCTGACTTTCTAAGAAGGTTATACTCACAGGAAGACTGCTCTGAATCACAGACTTCTTTGTGCACTGACCTAAGAATGTGTTATACAAGGTTCATTGTTTCTTTGGCTAATCTGGCTCTTAAACCTATATGAATGTAGTAATCTGTCACAGGTGTCATATAAGTGTCATATATGAGGTTTTGAAAAGTAGCAATTCTACTTCAAGAAATGCTGACATTCGGTCTGGCTGTTTCTGGATTGTAGAAGAGTATATTTTTCATCACTTGGGGAGTTTCTTGGAGTCTCAGTTCCAGAATGCATTCCTCAAATTTCAAGTAATGTTGTTTGTTGGTATTTATCTGTGGACTTACATAATGTACGAATTTCTATATCTGGCCAAGTTTTTCTTGACTTTTTTAAGGGAATTTGTTTTTGGGCATGGCTTGTCACTCTACTTGCTATCTGTTTTAAGTTGGAAATTTGTACCATCAAATACAAGAGCCACTGATTACATGAACAATTTAAATTTGAATTAAAATTAAATACAATTAAAAAATCACTTCTGTTGCACTAGTCAATTTTAAGTATTCCATGGCCATAAAAGCCAATCTATCATCTTGTATAGTATAGATATGGAGCTTTTCCAATAAAGCAGAATGTTCTAGTGAAGAGCAAGCACTGCACTAAACACATAAATGCCACATACACCCCTAATTATCTTTCTCTCAAGACAGAAACTTTTTGAGTAGTTAAGTTAAAAATATTCTGTTGTTGCTAGACAACTTTTTCTGGTTTTCAGGTGCCTTATATGCTATGGATTTGCAGTGGTTATATTCAAGAGTAAAAACTAAATGAATCAAAAATTAAAAAGACAAAACATAACCTCAAACATTTTGCTAAAAAGAGAAGCCTATTTGGTTCCTAATAGATGTCTTCGTACGAGTTCATGAGTTTTTGGTTAACATATCAATGTTCAAGGCAAGCTTTTAAAATAATAACATAATTTTGCATCTGGATTATATTTCATTCAGACATTGATGAAACAGTTGAGAATAAACAAATTCTTCAAACAACACACCCTTTTACTCCCTTGCCCTCTTCCCCTCTCCAGGTTCAAAATGTCTTTTTCTTGCAACAATAAGAAATAAAAAGCTCTACTGCAAAAGTAAAACTCTTAACATACCCACTTGACCATGTGAAACTTTCCTCAGCTCTAAGACTAATATATTGAGGATGAGATGAGGTTCCAGAGTATGCCAACATCTAAGAGCACGTACCTGTAGAAAGCACCGTGGCCTGATACTTACTCCAGCCTGATGCATTTATTGCCTGTGATTTTTGATTTACTTAATGCTGGCCTCTCCAAGTCTGCTCATGGGAATACTTGAGGAAGCTCGAAGACAGAGAATGTCTTCTCTGTGGCATTATGATACATTTATTGATAGAATTTCTTCCAGAGCCTTAACCTTTGATTCCATGTATTTGTCCTTTGTTCCCCATGAAGTGGGGAAACACATTAAAATAAGTCTGCTGCATCCAGGAAAAGTGTATACTTTCTCTCTGGAAAGGACTGGTTCTATTCATTCCTCTTCAGCCCCTTACTGACTTTGTTTCATTTAGAAAATGCCTCACACAATTTCCAAGTCTTGGTATCCATTTATTTCCCAGATCCTATTAGATCCATTAGGATTAGAGTCTTATCAGGAAAAAAATAGTCTTATGGATCACTGGTGTTTTAGAAACCACTCTGGGAATGCCATATGCTGAGGATCAAAGAATGACAATAAATGTGAAGGCAGAAGTTAACATCCCAAATGGTTTTTTCTGAGCAGCTTATCTTCAGTTTATTTAAACTCTATTTTTATGACTACTACTTCCTACTCAAACATTGATTTTTAGAGAGGGTCACCTAAGTGTCCCTTCTTTGTGGGCTTTAGTTTTGATAAGAAAATAGTTTGAAAAGACTAGCAATTGTATAATCTGTGTGGCCTGACTACAAGGTCAAGGTCATGTTGATGAGCTGTTGCTCAACATCTTTTACCATAGGCAGGAAAAAGATGGTGGACTAAAATATTATGGAAAGGAGAAGCACAGCTAAAGTAGGCTGCTGTTTCCCAAAGAATCCTGCTGCTGGCAGATAAGAACATAAGGGGAAATGAAAGTTCTAGATACCTCCGTCAGGCTATGCTTCCATTCTGGACTTCCATCTGCCTCATCTCTCTGTGTTTAGAGATTGTATGTTTGATAGTAAAGATTCTCTAAGGTAATACTTCTTATGTGCCCTCCTAGAGAGACATGAGTCCCTTTGCTAACACAATGAGAGATCTATACTGTCTCCATAGACAAATGAATATATTGACACATACCCCAAATTTTGCATATCATGTGAAGCAGATCATAGACCTTGAAAATAGCAGCCAAAGATCCAAGGGACTATGGACCAACAACTTTGCCTTACAGGAAAGTCTGGATGAACTCGGTAAAGTGATGGTATATTCTGCAACCATCAAGTGAATTCATTTTACAGCTGTGTATTAAGATAGTCTACAAATGGAGCTTTTGAGTTTGGAAAACAAACTGTACAAAGTTTATATAAATTTAGGGGGTAGCAAACGATCCCACTCTTTATTCTATGTTGATTTATTCCTCCTTGTCAGGAGATACCTAGTAATTTTCCATGTCCTCTAGTTCTTACTATGAAACCCTGCTCTCAGATCACTTATTCTCATTAAGGTGAAAGAAAATGATAAGTTAAATGAGGTCTGAGGATTGTGAGTTTTGAGAGGGGGCAGAATCCAAGTATTCATTAAAAAGATAGACCTCTTGGGTTTTACCTTCAGATTTTAGACATAAGGCTATTGGGGGTGATTGTGTAACTTTTTAGCGACTCTGAACAGCCCCCCCCCCAGAAGAGGTACTTATTCTATTTTTTTTTTTACAGTAGACATCATGGCCAACATGGAGCCCAATGTGGGGCTTGAACTTACAACCCTGATATCAAGACCTGAGCTGAGATCAAGAGTTGGGCACTTAACCCACTGAGCCACCTTGTATTTATTCTATTTTTGAATAAATGCCTTGTATTTATTCTATTTTTGAATAAATGCCTTGTATATATTCTATTTTTGAGTAAGCCTAGCCTTATTCTGCAAATCGCCTCCATAAATGTCTTTGATCTCACTCCTTTCTGAGTTCCTTGGGCTCTTTTTCTCTTTTGTGCTGCCTTTACACTCCAGTTCACATAAGAATTCCTAGAGGTGTTAAACTTTGGAAGCAGCAAGTACTTTCAATGTCATGATTCTCTGGGCACTGTTAGGGTGACCTGTAGTTCTTGGTTCAGGGAAAGGCCACCTGTGTGACTAAGCCTAGTCCTAGTCCAAACCAATCCCAGGAGGTCAATCCTTGTTTATCACATTAGCTTGAAGGAGCCTCTGTAGAGAAGCCTGTGGCCATCTGGGCATTTGGCAGCTTTTATGTGGAAACTTTCCTGCCTAAATTGCATCGATCTGCAGGATGAGACAAGATCAGAATGAAGAGTGGTATTTGGGCACTAAACTATGAGCTACTTGGAGAAGACAGAGAAGGAGAGATCCCTATTCTCGAAGTCTACACACTAATTTATAGACTGACTTCCTCTCAATTTTGAAAACCAAAAACATAATGAAATATGTGTGTATATGTATATATATGTATATCCAAACACACACACACACATGCACACACACACACACACACACACACACACACACACTCATAAGGCTCAGAACATGACTACATAGATTTTGGTTTTGTTCACTGTATTTTGTTTTATTTTGCTTTAGGCATTTGGTTTTGTGTTTGCCACGACAACTCAAACACTGAGTACCTCATCACGAGAGGATTAACTACTTTAGCTTACCTGTTAGAGATCTGGTGGTGGCACTTTCATAAAGAGGAACTCCTTCTCCTGCATTGTTAAAAGCTTTTAGAGAGATGACGTAATGGGAACTGGACTCTGAAGAGAAACAGAAAGAAAAGGAACATGTTGATTTATTTAGTGTACTGAAATATCCAGGGTAAAAGTTTTACCACAATAAGATTGAATATGATCTATTAAGTAAATTGTTGCTTAAAAATGCGTGAGTTTGCTTCTGGGAACTAGGTGGTAGTGGTGACAATACAGTTTTTGATCTTCCTGAGTCTCCACATAGAAAGAGACTGAATGGGGGTACCCGGGTGGCTCAGTCAATTAAGCATCTGATTTCTGCTCAGGTCATGATCTCATGGTTCACAAGCTGGAGCCTTGCGTGGGGCTCTGTGTTGACAGCTCAGAGCCTGGAGCCTGCTTTGGATTCTGTTTCTCCCTCTCTCTGTCCCCCCACCCATCTAAAATAAATAAATATTAAAAAAGAGAGACTGAATGACTAGATAGAAAACCAAAGACATTTGGATAATTACAGCAGAAGTAGGTGATGAGCTATACTCTCAAGCTCTGAAATACAACTGGAGATGGACAAACCACCACCAGACTTAGGACTTTAGAAAATGCAGCAGACCAATCTGAGGATAGTAAACATAAATACTCCAAACTATCCTGGAAAATCTCCTCTCTAGGACAGGACTTCTACTGGGTACAGAGTTAAAATTTGAATAGACAGAAGCAAAAGAAATGAAGAGAAGAGAAAGTCCAGTAAAAGTAGGAGATAGAAATAATCATGAAAAGTTAGAAAGCAAGTTTCCAGATAGTTTTCAATATGTATCAGGGGCTGGCCAACTTGTCTCATAAGGGGCCCAGATAGCAAATATTTAGCTTTGCAGACCACATTGTCTCTTTCATTTTTTTCACCTGCATTTGTTAGTTTGTTTACGACCTTTCAAAAATGTAAAAACCATTGTTAGTTCAGTGGGGTCCAAACAAAAATAGGACCTGGGCCAGATGTGGCCCATAGGCTACACCTTGCAGAGTCCTGAGCTCTGGTCTAATGAAGGCAACAAGAGAAGGAGCTGTGTGTATTTAGAAAAGTGAATTAAACATCTGGGAACACAGGGAGACAGGTCACATGAAAGAAAGCAAGCAAAAAAAATCTGCTGAGGTTAAATGCCTTCCAAAATAAAATGCAGAGAGTGCCATTTCCCTAGACAAAAATCCCAAAACTGGGATTGAAAATACAGAGGGAACATAGATCAAACCTGCGACTGACTATTTCAAAATGAGCTAAACCACATTAAAAAAATTAAATGCCAGATATGCAAGAGTAACATAAAATAGAATTAGAAAAAAATCTCAGAAATGAGGTGGCATAGCTCAAAAAAGAATAGGAAAGTAAAAACATAATTTTCAAAATAAAGGATGACTAGATGAACAAAAAAAACTCAAGGAAAAACAAACATAAAACAAAAAGAAATTAAGAGAGAGTAAAATAGAATTCAGGGGAGAGTGATGAGCAGAAGAGAAAGAAATTCTAACTAACTGATGGTAAAGGAAAACCAAAGAAAGACAACAGAACAAATACAAAAGAGTGGAATTCAAGAAATGTTAGGGGAGTTAAAAGAAATCTTTCAGGCATATGGACAGAAAGAACACATGACCTATAAACGGGACAATTAAATTCTAATCAGACTTTTGGACAGCCCCATTTTCTGCCAGAGGCAATTGAAGTAATTTATTTGAGATATTCAAGGTAAGAAAATGTAATTCAAGGATTTTATAGTTAGTAAAAGTTAACTTTAAATATGAGGGCACAGCCAAGCTGATATCAACACATAAGCAACCAAGGAATGCTGCTTCCTTGACCTTGAGAGCTACTAGAGAATGAGCTTTAGACATCCTAAATGACCAGGGGAGACAGCAACCCAATAGTTAACTGGTGAACAACAAATGCTAGGAACTAAGACTACATGAGAGTTAAAAGGGGAATATTTTATTTCTGTAATGGTTACATGTTCTGACATGGTACTATTCTATAATCGTATGTCAAAAATAAGAGAGAATAGGGGTACTATATATAAAAATAAATGTTTTGATAATTATTGTTGATGGTGATACCATTATTCTTGTTATTCTGAGACTAATATAATATTGGATTAAAAAATGAGTACTCATGAGAAATTATAATCCTATCATCCCGTGTGTCCTTGAGAACCAGAAAATTGGTGTTGATGAAAGGACAGACACACTGATGTACAAGAGGTATATAAAGTCTCATGTTCCTAAAATTTAATTGGAAAAACTCAGTTTAAACTCAAAAGGCTTTTTCTCTCTGTTGTAGTTCTATCCACTGAAGAAGTCTAGAGTTAGTGTCAATGGGGTGCTTATTAGCACCCTTAATGTCAAGATTGGTATTTTGAAAAAAGAAATTTTTTTTGCACTTCAAGAAACAAGGGGTTCTTGAAAAACTGGTTGCTTCCTGAGCTGAGGTAGGATGCATATCAACTGAACCTGAAACATCTTGATGTAACCAGATAGAAGGGAAACAATCAAAGACTAATAAAGCTCATGTCAAATGGATTCAGAATCAAACTGAAGAGGTTCTTACAGACCAAAGATGAAGACAATCTGAGCTTCAATAAAGGTAAGAGTTGCAATGCATTGAAACCCAGGAAATACATATGAATGTATGAATTCATAAAGATATTTAAAAAATAACAAAAGAGGGTGCCTCGGTTGGTTAAGCATTTGACTCTTGGTTTTGGTTCTAGTCATGATCTCACAGTCATGAGTTTGAGCCCCCTGATGGGCTCTGTGCTGACAGTTACAGAGCTTGCTTGGGATTCTCTCTTTCTCTTTCTCTTTCTCTTTTCTGTGTCTCCCCTTCTTTCTCACACTCGCTCTCATATACATAAATAAACTTTAAAAATAAATAAATAATAAATAATAAAAGTTGGTGACCTCTGAGGTTGACAGAGAATGAAATTGTTATCTTGAAAATTAGCTAAAGAGTTAAATATTATGTATTTCTTAAATAAACTCTATGACTGTGTAGCCACACAGCATGTGAGGGGAAGTACATCCACATATAATATTATTCCCACTAACAAGTAAAAACACAATTCAAATATTACTATTTTGGAGCCCTACTGAGCAAAAGGATCTGGGCATTAAGTATTCATGATGGCTAAGATAAAATACAGATATCTAGGCATTACATATCTCTGAATAAAAAAAAAACAAACAAAAAACTCCCTCTAGAGTCTTGCCAAAGGATGGAATCTACTTAGTCTGATCAAACCTCTAGATTCAAACGCCACTTTGCAGGAATAGAGCAAAGAAACAGTTCAAGTTCAATTAATGATAAATCATTAAGCTATATATTTGTTGCATGTCGTTTTTCTGTATCTGCCTTTTATTTTACAATTTAAAAAAGCTTTAAAAATGAGTGAATATAGGGGCTCCCGAGTGATTCATTCAGTTGAGTGTCTGATTCTTGGTTTCAGCTCAGGTCATCAGTTCATGGTTTGGTTCCTGAGATTGAGCCCTGCATCTGGCTCTTGGCTGACAAAGGAGAGTCTGCTTGCGATTCTCTCTCTCCCTCTCTCTGCCCCTCCCCTGCTCATTCTCTCTCTCAAAATAAATAAACATTTAAAAACATAAGTAAATTTATCTCTGACAGTGTTGTTTGAAAATTGATTAGATGGCTTTTTCTTCATGAAATGTTATGTGACCTAGATATTAGCATTCAAGATATTGACATTCCAAACCGCAATGAGCCACAATATAGCAAGAGGAGTAGAATAAAATTATGTTTAATGGAGTCAAAGGGCTTCAATTAAGTGAATTGCTTCCCCTACAAAAGGGGATATTTATTTATTAATTTTTGCTGTCAACCTAGTTTACTAATAAAAAAGTAATCAGCAATAGTGTTAAATGCTCTTGGAGATACAAGATTATTTATTTGTAAAAGATGGACCTCTATTGTCAGTTTGCAATCATAGTTCTGGGCAGAGAAAACAATGAACAATGGAAAATTGCATAAAATTGAGCAGTACAGTATATGATACTACTTGTGAATACTATGTGAGAACAGAGGACTGGAAAATTAGTGAGGGATTGGGCCATCAAAGACTTATTGGCAGATATGGACTTGGAACTGGGCTTAAGGATATGAGTAGGATTTAGATTGAAGGATGATAGAAAGTAGAAAAAATAGTCTCAGAAAAAAGGTGTATGTTAAAAATACAGTTAGATGTGTCAGCAAAAATGCTTTTCTAGTTGGAAAAGCATCCTTTATAGTTATTGAAGGAGAGACAAAGACTGATTTCAGACATATGATTTAACTACACAACTACAATGTAAACATTTACATTATGCTCAAACTCCATATAATTGCCTTTTTGTGGGTAAAATTGCATTTAGTTTTACATAATATACATATAGTATATATTTGCATTTATCTATGTATTTGTTTATCAAGAGAGTGAGAAAAAGGTTAACAATTCAAAACATCATGTGCTTGGGAATCAAGGTTTTGATTTTGGTTTGGCTTGTTTTTACTTAAAATAATTTTTTTAAACATTTATTTATTATTTAGAGACAGAGAGACAGAATGTGAGCTGGGGAGGGGTAGAGAGAGTGGGAGACACAGAATCTGAAACAGGCTCGAGGCTCTAAACTGTCAGCACAGAGCCCGACACAGGACCTGAACTCACAAACTGTGAGATCATGATCTGAGCTGAAGTCAGACGCTTAACTGACTGAGCCACCCAGATGCCCCTTGTTTTTACTTTTTAAATCTGAGGGAGAGAGAAAAAGAGAAAGGAAGAGAGGGAGGAAGAGAAAGAGAGAGAGAGATTTAGTCACAGGATGTGAGATACAGTGGGGCAGAGTGGATGCTAGACAGTAATTCATCTTAAGTAACTCACCTAAGGAATGGAGCCACCACTCTAAGCTTGTATTAGCATACGGAAGGCAGTCTTCTAGTCTATCATCATATGAAAGGTAGGCCACAAATCTATAACCTCAGATTCCTATATACACAACTACATGCAAATCTACACATATTCATGGAAAATTAAATGATGAAGTCTGGATTTCCTTAGTTAACATGTCAGCCATAAGATCAACAGCAAAAACTTAGAAACTATACTAAGTTATTAAGTGAAAGGGTGGAATAAAATTATAAAGCAAATCTCATTTATGCAAAGTGATTGATTATGATTAAGTTATGTTGACTTCTCCATTTGGATGTCAGAGTGAAGGCTGTCTGACTTGATCAGAGGCTCTTGACTTCCTGTTCAGAGTTAATAGCTGAAGCTGTTAGCATGGTCTTTCATTGCACTCCTGCCTTCCCTTCTGTGTCTCCACCTCCCAGCTAGCCAGTTTACCTCCTTAGAAAACACACTCTGAAAGCCTCTGTAGCTTTTGTGCACCATTGGCTTTCTGTCTTTGGAGTGCACATGATTTCTCATTTAAGAGGAAAAAAATGCATCTTGACTGGTTCATTCTCAAATTTACTGGTTTGGATTTTTATCTCAATCTGAATTATAACAATACAAGCACCTCATCTAGCTGTGATCTGGCTCCTAAGCAGTCCTCACCATTTCTAAATCTCCCCCTTAATGTGACATAGCTGTCATTTCAGTAATGATACTTGCTGACAAGTCTCTGGTGATCTGGGTAATGGCAACTTCCTCCACTTGATGTCTAGCCATGGATATGCCAGCAAAGAGTCTGAAGTTTCATAACTTCCTAGCTTTTGGATTAATAAATTATCAAATTATCAATTTCCACAGATCCCAACTATGCTGAGCATACCCCAGGGGATACCTAGCTAAAATTTAAATAAAGTGTGGTAATTGCTTAGAGGTAAACAGATTTGCAATGCAGTTGTCACTGGCATAAAAATGTAGTTCAGAGCTAGCAGTCCTGAAGAGGATTTGGTCTTGCCTTTTCCTATCTGCAATTAGCAATTTAAAAAGCAAGTAAGTTCACTAACTTTTCTAAAGTAATATAGAGCTACCAAAGAAATAAAAGACCTAGGTTAACTCCACAACCCTTTTTGTCTACCTTTATTTTTCTTCTAATGAAAAAAAAAATCTCTCCTTTATGTTCTTCATATTCTACCTGCCCATTAACATCTTTTGTACTGTCTCTGGTCTCTGTGTAGTGCTTTTATCAAACTGCACCTGGATCTCCTGAGGATGCAATAGGAAAATTTCATGCCCCCCAAATCTTGATCTAATACTGAATTAGCCTGAACACCAATAACAAAAATATTCAGTTATTGGTTAAGAGTGGAGAGTGGGCTATAATGCCTTGATCCCCTTTTACATTGTGATATTGACATCTCCTTTGAGTATGTGTTGAGGGAAAAAGATGAGGGGGAAAAGAGCATCAGAGGAGGGTTTTCTCCCCATGCAGGAGAGTGTCATTTACCAGTGCACCACAAGAGGGCAATGTGGAGCTATTTTTCTGCACATGCTCAGAGCTCTAATGCTCTAAAACCAGTAAGTCACAAAAGAATTGCCTAGAATTGCTCCCTCTATAGAAGAATCAAATGAGTTAAACACATTTAATACCATAATGAATTGCAAATGAATTAACCATTAATTGTGGTCAGACCTCATTGTTCAGGAATACACATAATGACAATTATGACAGCAAATTTATTTTTTGGATTTATTGAAATAATGCAGATACATGGCTTGAAAATGTATCAGTTGCCTCTGGAAAATAAAGTGTAGTAGTATTTTCTCATTTGAATTCACTGTGATTGAATCATACTAAAATAAGTTGGATTTTGCTGGATATCCATGGGAATTATTTTTAACTATGGATATTCTGAGTGGTTACACAGATTTCAAATTATTGACCAGATTCTTATCACTATTTGGCCAATTCTTCTTACTGAATGCATTGGGTTGGGATAAAGGAGGCTGAAAAAAATACTTTATAACTCTTTGAGAATCTAAAACACATGGCTGCTGGCCAGTATCTTCTTTGTGGCTAGGAAAAAAAGAGAATAAATGCACATTTACTGACTATAGGGGTTGTAAAGACGAGGTATGGTTAACAGAGAGAATTCTTGGCTCTCCTACCCCACAGACTTGGTAGGTGAGAGACCCATTATGCTAAGAGCTTTTGTTGAGGCTTTCCTGAAGGTAGTGAGATAAATGGCTCTCTAGGGCTGAGGGAGTGAATCAAAAGACCTGTGGAAAGCTCCTCAGGGACTAAACCAAGATGCTGTACTTAGTAACAAAAGCCAGTGAGAAGAACATCATTATTTTTAATTAATATTTGGTGTGAATTAAATGCTACTGGCATGTGTCAGATTGACAGGTTGCAGTCCTTCATTCATTACAGATTATGTACGTCACTCAGTGGACCCATCCATGCCAAGCGCTTGTCGGGGCCCAGTCTCCATGTCCCTGCATCTCTTACCCTCCCCATTAGCACTGCCAACAAGTCAATTACGGAAAATTAGAGTGGTAGCTGGTTTCCTAATGCAGAAGCCTGCTCATTGCCCTGAACCAGGGCTACCACGGGCATAGAGTACAGGCCACCGGATTGCTGTCAGATAGTAAATGTTATTGGACACCTTTGACCCCACTGGACCTGAACCATTTAATTAAGTGTAATGCGTGCATAGCAAATAGAGCTGATTGCATTGATCTGTTAAAAGGATGAGTAATTCATATTCGAGAAAGATGCAATTTCTATAATACATTCAATACTCAATTCTACTTCATTACATATAGTTCTTTGCAAGTTTAATTAATAGCTAACTAACCAGCATCCTTATGAAGATTTTGTTTTGTTTCATTTTGTTTTTCTTTTTCTAGCAACATTATCCAAAGAATGGTCAGAATGTGTATTAGCCAGTCTTGCAAGTACAAGATACTCAGCTAGTCTGTGTTAGTATTTGAGTCCAAAGAAGAAGAGTTAGGAGAATTTTTTTAAGAGACATTTTTTTAACCTACCAACGTCTATCACCAGGAGAGAAGTCAGGTAAAAATAAATTTTATAAGTAATGTTTTAGTTCTTGGCAGATAGAAGATGCTTAACAAAAATTTGTTGAGTTAATGAATGTTTGAGACACAGCAAGGTTACGTTATCTAATGAAGTCTAAACAGCAAGACCCTGATCATTCTGAAGGTAGAATTCAGATGTCTTGATCCCAACCTGCATTTTCTGATACTTGCAGGTTCATGAAAAACTAGTCCAAAGGAACAGTGCAATATTTCCCCTTCTCACTTGCACATTCACACTGGATTATTCTTCATCCATTCATTTGTTTATTCATTTATCAATCATCACTGAACATTGTTTGTGTTTAAGAGACAATTTTAAGTTTTCTAGGGTATATAAAGATTATGGAAAAAGTCCCTTTTTTGCATTGATGATTTTTTTCTTTTTCCTCCAGTTTTGTTGAGAAATAATTGATGTATATTATTGTATAAGTTGAAGACATATAGCATGATGATTTGACTTATATATATTGTGAAATGATTACCATAAGAGGTTCAGCTAACATCCATCTTCTCATATGGATACAATAAAATAGAAAAGAAAATAAGAAAATAAAATCTTGTGATGAGAGCTCTTAGGATTTATTCTCTTAATGACTTTCTTGCATATCCTCCAGCAGCCTTAGTTCTAGTCATCATGGTGGTATGTAACATCCCTAGTACATATTTATCCTATAACTGGAAATTATAGGATAATTTATACTTTTCAACCGTCTTCTTCCAATACCTCCTCTCCTACTCTCTTCCTATGGTGATCACAAGTCGGATCTCTTTTTCATGAGTTTTTTTTTTTTTAAGGTTTCAGATATAAATGAGATCATGTAGTATTTGTCTTTGTCAGATTTATTTCATCTAGCATGTCTCAAGGGCCATCCATAATGTTGCAAATGGTAGAATTTTGTTGTTTTTTATGGCTGAATAATAATATGTGTGCTTAGATTATTTCCATGTCTTGGCTATGGTAAATAATGCGATTATGAACATGGCAGGGTGGGGGGAGGGGTAAATAATGTATTTCACAGATTGTTTTGAGTTAGTGTTTTCATTTCTTTTGGATATGTTCCAGAAGCAGGATTGCTGGATCATATGTAATTCTATTTTTAAGGTTTGGAAGATCCTCCGTTCTGGTTTTCATTGTGGTTGTACCAACTGACAATCCTACCACCAGTGCAGTAGAGTTCCCTTCTCTCCACACCTATGCCAGCATTTGGTATCTCTTGTCTTTTTGATACTGGCCATTTGATGAATCTTTTAATGAAGAAGCTGTGTTGGCAGTTTAAAAAACATCAGAGTAAAGTGTTCTAGAATCAGAGAGGCTTTGTGGAGAAGATGGAAGTTTTGCTCAAGCTTTTGGTGATGACAAGTTGAGAAGGAGGAGTGGAATAAACAAGTGCAAGCTCATAGTGGTTGTAGTATCCGTCACACAAGCTAGGAGCAAAGCTTAAAGACAGCTGCAGTTTCTCCTCATCCTAGTACTAACATTTATTGGGTGTCTAATTAGGTACTTACTTAACTAACTCACATCCCTTACTTTAGGTAATCTGTACCTTAATCCAGTGTCTTATAGTAAGTATTCAATAAATATTTGTTGAATGGAAGAATAATTATCTCCCTTTTATAAGTACATGGGAGAATTTTTAATTCCAAAGTTCAGCCTCTTACACACTTCACTACTTGCTTTTTAAAGTGAGAGGTGGCAACTTGAACATTTTTTACACATTTTGAACTGGGCCTTTAGGGATACTAAATCCTCAGAACCATGCGGTCCAGGAAAGATGAAAAAGAGGCTGTGGAGATACTGCAGCCGCTATTGTAATGGTCCAGACAAAAATCACAAAGGCCTGGACTGAAGTGGGTTAGTACAAACAAATAGCAAAAGATGGGTGTGAATAATACAGTGTGTAGATGTGTTTGGAGGGATAGCAGGGTAGGGAAAAATCAAGAATGACTTCTAGATTTTGAATCTGATAATGAGATGAACTTATTGGGACTTATTGGGACTAAGAAGTCAAGAAGGGAGAGAAAAGTTTCTGTTTCTGTGTTGTTTGGTATAGAAAGGAAGTAGCACCACTGATAAAACAGACTGACTGTGGTCTTGGTGTAAGAATTGTACATACATACCCTGTGGGATGGTGGTCTCTTACTTTAAGCCTTGGGAAAGCAGTGCATCTACTCTATCAGATCCTCTCCTAAATAACTGCTTTCCTATTTTTCCCCCACTGATTTAACTAGTTGTCTTGAGGTTAATTAGGCTCAGACTAGATATTATCTTCTTAGAGTTATTGGCTCTAACTTGGTGAGTCATACCAAATTTATGCAGTATCTTCCGTCACATTGGGGAAAAGCAAGCTCTTTCATGTATATAGTGCTTTGATTTTAAAAGCATTTTTTTTTTTTTTTTTTTTTTTTACCAAGTAGCTCAACAATATCCCAAAGTGGATAGGGCAGAGATAATCATTTCCATTTTGGAAATGGTGAGGCTGAGGTCTAGATGCTTTCACTTCAGCCAGAGAAGATATAGGAGGAGCTGAATGCCTTCCATGTGCTCAGGCAAGAAGGTCTGTGGTTTTCTCCGACCATTCTGCAGGGCAGCCTTCAGTCACCTGCTCTAGTGAGTGAGGTGTGCTTTGGCAGAGAACTCTCAGAGTTGGAGAGATGATGGAGTAAATGCTTAGATTATGAAGCACTACCAGCAGCTTGCTAATAGAGGACTTAATAAAATAATTTCTCAACAAAGGCATACATTAGGAAATTTCCAGAGACAACATGATCAGACATATACAAGTTCTTCTCTTTGTGTTCATATTTCTTGAAGAAAAAAATGAATTAGATAAAAGACAAGATGTTAATATTGTATGACCACCTAAGGACTTAAAAAAGACAAATATTGTTCACCTATTAGTTAATTCAAGGAAACAAATCATTACTTTGGTTTAAAAAGTCAGACTGATTCCCTAGCATAAAGAGAAATAAAACACATTAAAGTATTTTGGTTGGGAACTGAAAGAGGAAGCTTATCTTTCTGTTTTACAAATGCTTGCCATTCCTTCCTCTCTTCCTACTTCCTAACTCCCTTTTCTTTATTTCCTGGGCTCATTCTCTTCTGACTCTCCTGATTCATTCTTCTGAGTTCCTAGGAGGGGTGAAAGAAACAAGAAAGTAGAAAAAAATAGAAAAGGGAAGATGTGAAGAGAAAGAGTGATAAGCATATGAATACATAGGTGCTGGGGAAAAAGAGTAGATGTTACCATAATGCTTTGAGTCCTAGTTTGTGAGCATCTGGTGCACTGGATGCCAACCTTGCCATGCTTTATCAAGCATATCTTCACAGGAACCCTAAGAAGTAGGTACAGTGATTGTCCCCTCTCCAGAGATGAGAAAGTTCGGGCTAAGTGATGGTCATAGAATTCATTAAGAAACAGTGCTTAAATTCAAAGCCAGGTCTGTTCATGGGTCACTGTAGAATAAGACTGAGTAAGACTGGATGGACAAGAGGCTCCAAATTGTTTGCTCCCTGGGGCACCAGCCTCAGGTCATGATCTTACAGTTTGTGACTTCGAGCCCCATATTGGGCTCTGTGCTGACAACTCAGAGCCTGGAGCCTGCTTTGGATTCTGTCTCTCTCTCTCCCTCTCCCACTTGTGCTCTACCTTTCTATGTCTCTCAAATATAAATAAACTTAAAAAATTAAACAAAACAAAACAAAACAAAAACAAATAGCTTGCACTCTCTTTGAAATGGACAAGTAGATAAAGACACAGCCAGAAGTAACTTTGGGACTTCACCATGCATTACTTTAAGTAGAGCCCAAATTAAAATTTTTACTATTTAGTGAGGTACATCAATATCATATAAATACCCTTTGATTTTTCCCTAACATCATGGTATACTAGCGTATGTCATGGGGACTGTTATTTTATATTTTGTTTTTTCTTTTTCATTAAGTGTCTAAGACTGTGTGTGTGTGTGTGTGTGTGTCTGTGTCTTTGTGTCTCTGTGTGTCAGTGTGTATCAAATTAGGCTGCTCAATCTGTCAGGTTCTATATTCACTCAAGTTTCTCCCTTCATCTGGGCAATGTCTTTTGTGATCTAAATGCTGACCTTTAATTACCCAGCATGCCAAATAGATGATACTCAAACACTTAAATGACATGTTGCCTAAATACGTTTATGAATATATTTAGTTACAACCATTGTTATCATTTCTCCACATACTGTTGCTTCTGGTTTCTTCATTATCTCAGACTAAATGCCATTTAAGGTAACACACAAAATACTATAAAACAGCATTGTCCAATAGCACTTTCTTTAATGATATAAATGTTTCCTATCTGCACTATCCAGTATTGTAGTTACTAGTCACAGTTGGCTGTTGAGCACTTAAAATGTGAGTAAGAGACTGAGGAATTGACTTTTTCCATTATATTTAGTTTTGATTAATTTAAGTTTAAAGAGTCATATGTGGTTATTGTTTTCCATGTTGGACAATATAACTATAATGAAGCTTTGTTTACCCTCCCCTTTAGTGGTGTTACCATGGTTACTAGGGGCTTGTGGAAAATGTAAAGAGCAGATGGAGGAGATTCATTGTGAGCGTTCCTGCCACTATTTTTCTTTTCAGATATGAAATAACACTACCTATACATACTACACTTTTATAGCCTGGGCTGCACTTTAATTTAATAGATTGCACACATTCATTACACTTGAAGGTAAGCATAAAGCATGTGCTTTGTATATGATTCAATATCTTATATACATCTTAATTAATTTCTATACTCATGGTACTAAAATTACCACAACTAAGAAACTTTTAAGTACTCTAATTTTCAGTTCTGTGCTCTAAAATTTGGACTTGTTGCTCATTTAGTTATATACTCAACTCAAGAAAATATGACTAGATGGAAAAAAACTTTGTTAATAATGGAAAGGAACATTAAATTAATGATAATTCTAAGGTACCTATAAAATTGAACTCATTTACTTAACCTCATGCTTTAATAAAACATGAAGGAATAAAGTCAGAATAATTAGGTAAAAATAAAGACCTGCTAAAAATAATAACTACCAATGGTAAATGGCACAAGGAATATAGCATTAGACCATTTGATCATAAACAAATACAGCTTCTGACCTAAGTTCCCAAGAAAATCAACTAGTATTTTAGTTACTGACTTGGATTGTCTTGGGGTGAGTGGATGGGAGAGGGAAGGAAACAAATTAGAGAACATCAAATGGACTTAAAATGAGCTGAGCCAAGAGTCAACTGAATGTCGGCATTAAGGGTAATATTCAGTAGATACATGGGAAAAGTAAAAAAAAAAAAAAATGCTGTCACTATCAAGAAGCCAGTGAAATAGGAAACAAAATAGACTCTTTGGTCCCAGCTAAATGTATTAAATTGTAATATTACTGAATTAGAAATGGAGCTTAATTGACAGTTTTGAACATGATTGCTTTAAATGGACCTTGATTGTAATACAGCTTCATGTTTGGAAAATTTTGCTGGGAGACTGGAGGTGAAGGGAAATAGTGAATAACAACCTATCCAGTTCTGGGGAGACAAGCATGGGTTAAGCTGGGCTTTCTTGGGCAACTTGCTTAGTGACACCCAGGAAGAGGGTAACTATCTAGAGGAAAACATTTAGACATGTAGACATGCAAACTCTAAACAAGCTACAAACCTAGAACACTGCTGGATATAACCTTACTGAAGTCACAGAGCCCTTGGCTTCCAGTCAGAACCACTGAGCTCTTAGAGTTCAGCCTAAGAAGGACAGAGTTCTTCCTTCTAGGCCAGATTTGACCCTAAAAAGTGAAATTCCAAGTGGTAAGGTCATGGCACTGGAATTAGGTATACCTGAGTTTAAAATGAACTTGATTACTTAAACAGTATGTATTCCTGACCAATTTTCTAAGCTCTATCTTTGTTTTTTTAATCTGTAAATGCCAAGTGTAGTATCTTTATTTTAGATATGTATTGTTGATACTGTATTTTAAAATTACTAGACACTGGCTTGACATTCAAACAATGGTATTTGTTTTATTTTTATAAACTATATTGAATGTCACCTCATAACTTTCTCTTTGATGCCTATTCTGTTTCTTAAAAGCCTTATGGTATGGCTGTGAGCAAAATCATTTCTATTTTACTACTTCTAGGCTTATGCAAAAACATTGAGGATGGAAACTCATCTGATTCTGTAGATAACAAAAAGAAACACAAGCATGCTTCCAAGACTGGCCACTTTCTCTCCTTCTGACACCCATCAGCGCCATTTCCTTTGAAAATCATGGACTGGGATTATACTTCAGACAAGATGGCCTAACCCTGGGGTGATTTATAAGGCAAGAGATATCTCAGGTCTTTGTTCCTGAATATTTGAATATTTAATTTATGGAAGAAACAAACCTTAAAACAAGCTGCAAGGACAAGGATAATCTCACCACTTTTGAACTTTTTTTATTCATCTGAAATATTGGTTTATAATTTATTGCTCTTCTTATTTATAAGATTTGCCCTTCAATCATTGTTAGTTGTATATTAAATTTGCAAATAAAAAATTTCTATCAATGAAGAAATTCAAAAGGACATGCTATACTTTCTAAAAGCCCTTTCCAAAAGAGATTTCTAAAAGACACTGTCATAATATCATTATGTAAGTGTTTAAAATCCTAAGAAATCAACTCAGATAAGGAACCACTCACTTGTTTCCATATATTTGATTCTATTGGTTAAACATCATAATATGCTATGTGCTCCTATCCATGCTACAGTGATAAAAGGAATATTCTCATTTTTATGTTATATTTATTCCATCCTATTTCATTTAGAAGTTTTTATGTGTTGTGGAGAAGGCAAAGATCAAATGTAAAAAATTAGTTCAGAAATATAGATATAGGACGTGTTTAAATACTATTTCTCAATTTTGTCAAATATCAAAACTATCTGGGTGTTTTGAAGACTACAGAAATTTTAAAAAATTATAAAAATACAATAAAGAGTTCAGATTTCCAAAGAATGCCTCTAACTATTTCAGTGTTCACGAATTTTACTTTATTAGGCATTACTTGAAATATAAGGGATATTAACAAAGACTAAGATTTTTTTCGTTTGTGAGTATAAACAATTTTTCTTGTATAATAATTATTATAAGGTAATTTGACTAAAAAAATAAAGTAGGGAAGTAGAAATAGAGTGATATTTAATAACACAATATTAGTTTAAAAGATGAATCAAGAAATATTTTTCAAAAAAAATTTTCAGTGATGAAGGTTAACATGATGATGTCCTTTCCAGCATTCAAGATAACGAATATTTAGGTATAAATTGTATATGTCACAGATATATTGTGTTAGTATACAGACCAAGGTGTTATAATTAAGAAAGACCAAAATATAGCATCTTAAGCATAAGTAAATAACAGTTGACAAAGGAGCAGAGCAATGCTGGTCATGTGGCTTTGCCATCCTCTGTGACTTCCATCTCTAATTCCTGGTCATCTCTTGGATTGCATGAAAAAGAAAGGGGTCTGAGTACTCATATGTGCTCATGCATTCTGGGAGGGGGCAAAGCCTGAGCATGGCAATGTCACATTTACTTTTCTGAATTGGCCAGAACTTAGTCATGCAGCCATCTACAGCTGTAAAGGTCACACATGAAACTCATCTTTGGCTAGGTGACAAGGTGTCTTACTAAAATCAAGTAGTTGGGTATATTGCTAAGGCTGCTGCCTTTGGATGAAATTAGATGAGACAACCTATGGAAAGTTCTTTCCAAAAGAGAATGAGGTAATTACCATGGCGATTCAAAACAGTGACAATTATTTATACATGCTCCCTCTTTTAAGGCATACAATTGTCAGAGATGAACATTTTGATTCATTCTGAAGACAGGGGCCATTCTTCTCTATTTTTATATCCTCACTGCCCACCATAGTTTCTGGCATGTGGTAAGCACTTAAAAAGTGTTTGTTGAATGAAAAATTAATGGGTAAATGAAGAAATTATAAGGTAAAAAATTGCTACTCAAAAAGATTAAATATCTTTGCCAAGGTCAAACAGACTGTATCTGGTAGACTCAGGATTCAACCCAAATCTATTTGAAGTTTTTCTCCTAAGCGATTCTCCTGTGAAAAACTTCCTGTGATAAAACAAGCCATCTGCTTGAGAGGAGCTCTTCTTCCGTAAACTGAAATATAAAATCTGTAATGACTACAGCTTTGTCAGCAAAAGATTTGTTGTATTTCTTTTGTGGAATGTGAAAGATACTCATGTTGGTCTCATAAATTTCCTAAGCAATCACCCAGTGTTCTCTCAGCCTTTTTGATGTCAGGGAAGTCTGTGGTTGACTGATTTTCAAATGAATAATTCTAACAAGTAGGCTCATTTCTAATGTGCTGCATTTTTGCTTATGATTATAAGTAGTAAGGTTAACACCTGATTAATGGCTGTTTTAACAAATGCTCAATACTAGAACACTCACGTATTCCTGGTCTCATCCTTTACCCATCAACTATAATGATTTCTAACTGAACCCTTCAAAAACCATTAAATCTGGTAATGGACTAACTGGGCTCCCATCCATGGTTTTAAGTATTAATGCTCACTCAGGAAATGAAAAGTTTGCTGCTTTTTCTTGATCCCTGAAGGTAGAATTCAGAAGGCATTTTCTGAATATTTAGCATAGGACAAAATTTCCAACGGTGTGAGAAACATCATGATGAGGGTGTGTGTGTGTGTGTGTGTGTGTGTGTGTGCGCGTGCATATGTACACATGTGGGGAGGGCTGCAAAAGTGTTCAAAGACTGTATCTAACATTTACAAATTTGAAAGTTATGAAGCAATGTATGTAGGAAAACAAACTGGTAAATGTGATATCTAGAAAAATAGAGATGTCATCACCTTATTCTCACACATATGAAAACGAGAGAGTAAAGGACAATTTGAATAAATATAAAGATATTTTCCCCCAAATTAATTTTCCTTTATTTATGTGGAAATGTTTCATAAAAGTTGGGATTTTAGAATTCTCCAAGTTACATTGCATTTTGTAATATGGGAGATATAATAGGACAAACCCTTTGTGCTTGTAATGTTTATTTTATGTGTCTACTTGACTGGTCATAAGGTGCTCAGATTAAACATAATTGCTCTGTGTGTGTGTGTGTGTGTGTGTGTGTGTGTGTTTATGTGTGTGTGACATTAGCACTTGAATTGTTGGACTGAGTAAAACATATTACTGTCTGCAATGTATGTGAGCATCATCCAATCCATTGAGGGCCTGGATAAACACAAGGTCGAGGAAAGAGGAATTCATTTCCCTTCTTTTTCCTGCCTCAGTGGTTGAGCTGGGACATTTCAGCTCATCTTTTATTACCCTTGGACTAGGATTTACAGCATTGGCTGCCCTGATTTTCAGGCCATTGAAGATGGACTGAATTTCATCACTAGCTTGCCAACCTTCTTGGGTCTCTAGTTTGAGTGTATGTGTGTGTGTGTATGTATGCATTACATATAATATATATCTCCTACTGATTCCATTTCTCTAAAAACTCTGATTAATAGAATGTTCTCCTTTTGTCCATTCTCCACTTTTTCCTCAATCAGAAAATCCATGAACATGTTCTGGGACAATGTTTTGGCAAAATAAAGATTACATTTCCCAGCCAAACTTGCAGCTATGCTCTCATGAGAAACTGGAGCTGATTTTTCTTTACTTGTGAGAGCAGAAAAAGAAAAAAAAAGACTTTATAAAAATATATGTTAAGTAGTTTTATATACATTACTTATTTAATCCTCCAAATAACTTCAAAAAACCTCTCTTTTTTTTTTTTTTTTGGCAGTGTGGAAATTGAGGCTATTATTGTCAATGATCTTCCAGATAATAAAAAAAAAGGACCAGATTCTAAATTAAGCCTCTGATTCCAGTTTAGTATTCCTTCTATTCAGCCATAATTGGCAATATTGCTTTTCCCTTTGGCACTTGATATATGTTGATAGACTTGCTGATTTACAGCATTAAACTCTAAACACACAAATGCTCCAATAACTCTAATTAGCTGAATAGACTTATCCAAGTAATTTTTTTGCTGTTATTATAATGTTAATGATCTTGAACAATGTATTTATTATGGTTTTTCTACCTCTAAATGTATCTCACTGATAATAACCAATTCTCATATGTTCACTGACTCTTAGGGAATCAGACAAAGCACTGGAGGCCCACACTTCCATATGAGGCAACTTGTTTTCAGAGAAAACAAATTGTTCTACTTACAATTTACTATAGAAGTCATCATTATTCACTTCAATATATGTTTTAAATAGAATACAAATTATATATATTCTTCCCATATTATGGCCAACTTTGGATAGCTGAGGTGGGGGACTTCAGTTGAGGAGAAAGAAAAACACATATAAGAGACAATGGACAAAGCATAAAGGGACTCAGTGTGTGCATATGTAAGGGTGAGAGACACATGAAAAGAGAAAGAGAGAGACAGTTGGGGGGGGTAGTAGACTTCCAAATTCTGTAATTTTCATGAAAAACAACAAAAAATGCCTGAAGAAATGTTCAGGTACTAAATGTCTATGAGAAATGACTTAGATTTCAGAAAATTACTCTACAACTTCAGATGGATTGGCTCCACTTGCTAGGTATTTTTCAAAGCTGTACTTGACTTTCATAAGATAACTTGTAGAAGATACTGAAGCCAATGTAATGTGATAGAATAGTTAAGAAATGCTTTGAGTCGAGCAATTTGTGTCCTGGTTCTGTCACTTACCTGCTAAGAGATCTGGTGCAAGTCACTCAAGCCTTCTTTACATTATTAACTCATCTGTAACATGGTGTCAGTCAGAGCACCCTTCTCCTGGGATTATTGAGAGGATCCAATGAGTCAGGGCAATAATATATGTAGAGCTTGGCAGATACTAAGTGTTCAATAAATGCTATTCTTTGCCATTATTATGGGCTGTTCAAGCCTTCTAGTCTTTGTCAGGCACATATTAAGTGAGTTTCCTAAGTGTTTAATATATAGCAATATAAAGTGTTTGTTTTATTGAACATTATTAGTATCAGTTTTCCTCTTGTTTTCTCCTCAAGGTCTATTAATAAAATATAATTTAGAGAAAATAATAGTCTTTGCATAAAAAAAGTTTCAAATGTTTACAGTAATGGCCTTTTCAGAAAAGAGGAAAAAAGTCTTAAACCAGATTTGTTCCTGAAGACACATGATACTTGTTTCAAAAATAACTTCATTCTCTACCACGTTGTTGGGCCTATTTTCTCCTCCCACACATGTTCCTATGAAGACCAGGAGTGCTTGTTATGCTCATTTGACAGATTGAGGAAATCAGGACACAAAGTGTAAGTAACCTGACCAACAACGGAAAAATCACCGCAATGCACACACTGGCATTTTGGAACATAAAACACTTGTCACTCCCATTCAGTCAAGCAAAGGGCCAAGAGAGAAAATGGATATTGTCACCCTGTCATTGTCAAGATATGGAATCTCATACTACTTTTATAAAAATTTATAACTGCTTGTTATAAAAATTTCTTTAAATATATTTCATTTGACATTTACGATACATGTGTCCATGCTTGTGGTTTCTATATGTCATCAAACACATATCCCACAGTTGTGGCCAAAATAATAGCCCCTAAAAATTCACAGCAAGTTCAAATAATAAAAGATGGTGTGGCAATAATATAAGAGATTTGGAAAAAATAAAAAGTAACAATTAACTACTGAATTATTACTCACAATTGTGAGATAACATAGTAGTTATCTATGAAGTAGTTATCTAAAGAAGGACTTTGATGGGATTATGGTCAAGCATAAGAAGAAAATCATCACCTTTATGTCCCAATCCCATAATCTCTCCATAAATATAGATTTGTTCAGTAGTGTTCTCTGATTTCTACTCAGAAATGACTAATTGATGAGTAAAACTTGTGAATTAGATTACGATAAAGATAAGTCATTTGCTTTTATTCTGGGGGGGGAGTATAATTTCTGGCCTTGCTTTTATTTATTTATTTAGAAATAATTTGATTTCTTTACTCTAAATACACTTTGTTCTTAGCTTGGAAAAACCCCAAAACCAAACAAACAAAAATCCTCCGTGCAGTATTCATTGTATTCCATCCAAATGTCTTTTCTGTCTCTTCTTGGTAGATAGGAATAAATGCAAGGTTGGTATTCACTTTCTAATTTGCTTCCAGACAGTAGCATAAGAGGTGTGGCTGACCAGCCAGAAGAAAACAATTCCTTTGGATAATTGAGATAATATTCCCTTCACTGCAAAGTGAGAACCAGGCATCCTTCTTATGCATCTAATGCCACCATCAAGAATCCTCTCACATGGTCATTTCCTGTTACTCTAATGCTTTATTTTGCCAATGTTGCCTTTTGAGTTGAGCTCTTTCTGAACTTGTCATTATTATTATTTTTTAAATATTGGTCATGCTGCTTCAGAAAGTAGATGGGATCCGATCCAGGAATTAAAAAAAAAAAAAAAAAAAAAGGAGGTTAAAAGAGTTACTTTTATTGTTGCTTTCATAGGGCTACTTTAACAGTGTATATGAACTTCGTGGCTTAAGGTGAAAACTCTATTCTCTCACAGTTCTGAAGGCTAGAGTCCAAATCACATTTGTACCATGTGTCTACAGGGCCATATGCTCTGGAGGCTCTAAGGGAAAATCCTTCCTTGCATTTTCCAGCTTCTGGAGACTTCCAGCTTTCCTCCTGGCTATACTGTCACAATCGTTGCTTCTGTCTTCACATGATCTTCTCTTCCTCCCTCTGTGTGTCTCCTATAAGGATATGTCCTTGGATTTAGGGCTACCCTAATAATCTGGGAGAATCTTATCCAGAGATCCTTAACTTAATTACCTCTGCAAAAACCCCTTTTCCAAAGAAGATGGAAAAAACCTTTTTCTAATTCACAGATTCTATGGCTTAAGAAGTGGATATATTTTTGGTGGGCCTCCATTCAAACCATTATACTTTATAAAGAGGCATATTTTAGGAATCAGGGACATCTAAAATGTTACTTTTTGGCCAATTGGTAAGAAAACTATGTTGACATTCACTTAAATGCTTCTAGAAAAAAATGATCCCTTGGCTCATAACACTATGACTTCTCAGAAATACTCTAGGCTACCAACAGAAATATTTAATCTCTACTAATGAAAGAAGTGGTTTACACAAGACATTTAAGAGGTGAAAGACTTGTAGTTCTGTTTTACTTAGTGTTTACATAAATTAACACTTAATAGAACAGTAGAAATACAACCCAAAGTGCTGTTTTCTTTTAATGATTTACAACACTATCTATTATTTCTGAACTATATGGCCATTTTATTCTTATTCTAGGGAGATAGTAAAATGCTTTGTTTAGGAAACAGCCATCCTCACTGAGTAGAATTTATTTGTTTATTTATTTATATTTTATAATTTTTTTGGGTGTTTTTATTTTATTTTTGAGAGACAGAATGCAAGTGGAGGAGAGACAGAGAGAGACACACACAGAATCCGAAGCAGCCTCCAGGAGCTAAGCTGTAACACATACCCTGACACGGGGCTTGAATCCATGAACCATGAGGTCATGACCTGAGCCAAAATCAGATGCTTAACCGACTGAGCCACCCAGGCGCTCCCTCACTGAGTAGAATTTAAGATAACATATTTCTAAGTACGATTAAAATGTTTTTCTAAAATTTGGGCTATGCATCACCAATGGCCCCTCCAAAATGACAGTGTTATTTAAAAAATATGAAAGTAATTTATATATTAGATAGCTTGTCTGATTACTTGAACTGATTAATATCTTTTAGGATAGGCATTGCTAGAGATAATAGATTCTGTTCTTTTACTGTCTTAATTTGTTAATTTACCTGTACTGGACTCATGACTGGTATACATCTTATCTTCCACAGTTGTCCAATGAAATCCTGATTATTAAAACACATACACTCACATACCTACACTCATACACACAGAATATCTGTAAAACATAAACTTTAGATGCCTTATAATGAAATAATTTGCCACTGTTTAAAGATAGATTTCTTTAAATTCTTAACTATATAAATTTTAATTACCTAAGTCTCAACTATCTGTCCTTCATCCTATTCTCTCCTTACCACTACCCTCAAAACAATTAAATGACCAAGCACAGTCTTAAGAAAGATAACAAAGTTTATATTATCACTAGCCACTTGGGTCCAGGGAGGATATAATGTCAAGATGGCAGGGTAAGTCAGGAACCACTCAACTGTGTACAGATTAAGAACTCTCCAAAGTAAGTAAGGATCGCAGAAATTAGACTCCAAATATCGTTATAAGAATGTCAAGTGCTCCACCTTGAGAATTCTGGTTATTAAACAGAGCATTTAAAGAGAATGACAAATGCATAGGGCATAACTGCCCAGTGTTAGCTAAGATTAATTTACCAGACGTATTTCTCTTAACTTTATAATCTTGTATATACCACACTGCATCTTCTCCCAGGAGAATGGATCCTATCCATCCTTTAAATAAAAATTTTCAAGCCAGTATTTTTACTAAAACTCATAAAAACCTCATAAGCTTCCAACCAACCAATTCAATTACTATTCTCATAGAAACCTTAGATCTTACTTATTTTTTTTTAAAGGAAATTCTGCTCTGCTTATAATATAAGTCTTTGGGAGCCTATAATATGTGAGAGAATATGTCTTACATTTCTTAGTACCCTTCACTATCCTCAACATAATATCATATGCTTAATAGTCACTCAATAAATAATTATATGCAATAATTTTGGTGACAAATGATAAGCCATTTTTCTAATATATATTTCTGATATATATATTAGAAAGATATATTTCCTACATATAATATATATTTCTAATATATATAAATTATATATGTAGTTTCTAATATATATAAAATATATATTAGAATATATTTGTACATATATATATTTCTAATTAAGCAACTGCCTGCAGTATAGAAAATTCATCCATTTAATGTTTTGATTAATGTAAAATAAATGCCAACATTTGAAAATGAAATTATGATTTATAGAATATGTATTATGTTATATTGAATTCATCTACATGAAATAACAGGATTGAGACCTAGTAAAGTGAATTTCAAAGAGATTATGAAGTGCCAAGAAAATAAGAAGATATATTGATTTTAGATTTATTAGAGTCATATTCCATCCACAAATTTAAATATAGATATTGGGTAAATAAGTAAATAGTATTAAAAATAGTAATTGGGTAAATTGACAGAGAGAAATAATTCACAGCAAAGATAAGAGGCATATACAATCAAATCTGAGGTAAACAATGGCGGTCACATGTTCCTATAGAAATCCATCTTAGAGCTCATTCATTAACACTATCAGAATAATATTGTATTATAAAATTACTAATATTAATTTGAAAATAAGGAGAAATTCCCTGTGTACATAACAAAAAAAGAAAGCAATAATAACCCGGTAAATTGACCTCCTTCTGAAATAGCTTATACAGCATATAATATATACATTTCAATGATCTGTTCTGACCCTCCAGTCTGAAATTCTGCTGGAAGTATGCTTACTATTGCTCTACTGTACATAAATACTCTGAATAAGATAATTAGGGACAAAGAAGGGGGTAAATCTACCTCCTTTTTTACTTTCTTTACCATTAAACGACTTATTCCAGTGGGTATTTTATGATCAGGCTTTTCAGGCTTTGGGTCAAAAATCACTTTTCACAATTCTTCCTATACTCTGCTTCAAAAAATACAAAACAGAATTTTGTTAACCAACACCTATAATGTACTTCATTTTGAAATAATGAAATGTTCTCTACATTGTGCTTATTCATTTTTTCTTCATGCATGTCAAGTATTTTTGAAGTTGCTATAGTGCATTGATTTTTCTGATTTAGAAAGTTTGCATGTCATAAACTCAAACTTACTCCATGCATGAAGGGATTTTTTTGATGGGGGGGGTGGTGAAGCTGAGGTTAACATTATAATTTACATTGTATTCACTGAACTCAGAATGCACTCTGGGAGTTATAAAGGTTCATTTCTCCACAGGCTAAGAGACCCATTTCTAAAAGCACTCAAGTTAAATTTATTCTCCAAAAATACAATATGACAGTTAGGATTCATTTTTTATTAGATTTGTGACAGAAATCAGGAAACAGAGATGATGTAGTTTGGCATCTTTGGCATTCTTGAAAAGATGAAAGTTTTGGCATACCAAAATTATTAAATGATTGTTTAACTGTATATTAAAGGACCTCAAGAAGAACTGATCTACCTTCCTACCTGGATTGACAAAAACCAAAACAAAATAAAACAAACAGACAAAATATAAGAAACAACAGTTTTTAGATATTTGACGTCAAGTAGATCAGGTCAGAGATCTATGAGAAAAGAGTAACAAAATGAATCCACTGATTTCCCCAGCTTATTGCTTTGAAAAAGTTTCCAAGCTGCAGAAGAGAAAGGGGAAAACTAGAAGGAAGGAGCCCCATGGTCTCCCTGAATTAAGAACATGGAGTTTGAAGTTTGATATGACCAAAGCAATTGGAGTTTGCAAGAGAAAAGGGAAATACACAGAAGAAGCATTTTAGAGGTCTACTGAGCATCTCTCTTGAGTCTTCATCTCAGTACCATATTCCATGCACATCAGTGCATGTTTATGAGAAAATTTCCTATGAGTGGGAAAAAAAAACCCACAACCACCCAACAGAAGCAAAGAAAAAAACTCTTTAGTGCTTGCTCAGGGCCAGGAAAAAGTGGATTTCCACAAGTCAGATGGATAAACACACAATTCATGGAATTTTGGGTACAGTATTCAGAAGGTATTACCTCAGAATCAAGGCAAATTAGACTGATGGTATTAGAAGGTACCAGTACTTTGGTACCATGTAATAGCTTAAAAGCTAGCCTCAGAAGTGTTCAAGTTTTTCTAAGTAAGTGAATCCTAGAACAAAACTCAAGAACATATTTAAAAACAAAAATTCTCAGGGCAGCAGATGGCTTAGTCAGTTAAGCGTCGACTCTTGGTTTGGCTCATGATTTCATGATTTGTGAGTTTGAGCCCCGGATTGGCCTCTGCACTTGACAGTGTGGAATCTCCTTGGGATCCTATCTCTCTCTCTCTCTCTTCCCCTCCCCTGCTCACACTCTTTCTCTCTCAAAATAAATAAAAATAAACATCTAACAAACCTCTCCATCATCCAATAAGATAAATACAATTTGTAAGAAACACATAAAAATTATCAAACATGCAAAAAACAGGAAAATACAATCCATAATGAAGGTAAAAGTTAATAAATAGAAGCAGACCCAGAAATGACACAGATAGGAAACTAGATGAGAGTATTTAAAGAGTTATCATGACCATACTCCATATTTCAACAAGGTAGAGGAAAGATTAAGCAGGTTAATTTGGAGTACATAGAAAAGACCCAAAGCAACATCTGGAGATGCACACTACCATGTGTAACATGAAAAAAACCACACTGCATGGAATTAATATCATATCAGTCAGGAAATAAGATAGTAGTGTTAAGGATATGGTAATAGGAGCTATCCAAAATGAAACAGACAGAAAAGACTGGAAAAAATTTAAAAATGAGTGAATCATGGTATAACCTTAAGAACTATTTAATATGCGTAATTGGAGTTCCTGGCTAAGAGGTGTGAGAGTGGGAGAAAGTAAAACCTATTCAAAGAAACATCCAAATCTGATGAAACAAATAAATCCACAGATCCAAGAATCTCAGCAAGCATCAAGCATAAGAAACATAAAGAAAACTACACAGAGACATAACAATAAAATTGTATGAATTAGTGGCAAAGAAAAATATCTTCAAAGCAGCCAGAGAAGACACACTGTGTACAAAGGTATAAAAATAAGAGTGATTGCAGTAATCTTGTTAAAAACAAGGCAATATGGGGGATGGTGAAAGGATAACATTAAATATATAAAAAATAATGTTGGCCTATAATTCCATCTCTAATGCAAATGTATTTAAAAAACAAAGGCAAAATAAACATTTTCCAGATGTACAGAAGCTTAAAAAAAACGTGACCGGCTGGGGGGGAGGGGCAAGATGGCAGAGAAGTAAGGAGCTCCGTACTTGCACTCGCGCCCATACCTCACACGGAAAAGATCTGAAGCCATTGGAAACCTTACAAAACCTGAGAGATTGGGAGAAAAAGGACACAGAATCCACTGAGAAAGCCTTCTAACGTGATCCCGATCGGGCGGGATCAGAGACTCCAGGGTGGGAGGCGGTCCCACTCTACCCTCTATGGGCAGTGAGGGGAAAAAGAGAGAGTCTGAAACAGAAAAACTTCCGCTCGGGGCATAGAAACACCCTGTGCACCAAATACCTCACGCCAAATGGTCCCAGGGGGGCTGAGCGCACAGACTGCTTCTTTGTGCTGCTCCTGGCGGCTGCACTTCAGAGCAGCGGCGCACCTGCCGCCATTGTAGCTCCCGGGCGGCTGGGGCCCCTGAAAGAGCCGCGCGACACCGGGCGTCCGCGATCCTGGTGGGCTGGGGCTCTGGAGGGAAGGCAAAGAGCCAAAAACTGGGAAATTTGCCTGTGAGTTCGTGTTTCCGGTGACGAGCCATACAGGGACCGGGTTTTCCTCACTCCAGCGGACTCGGGCTCTGCGCACCCGGCAGGCAAGCCCCCGCCCATGCACGCCTGCCTGACCCAGAGAAGGAAGCAGCGGTTCTGACTCCACCCCCAGAGCTCGGCAGGGGGCCTGGAATTGCCCCGAGGGGGGTGCCTGGGAAGCTGTGTCTAAGGCAATTTCAGCGGGACGCGCGGACTGGGATTTGGAGATTGGAACTGGCCTGGGTTGAAGAGTGCAACCAACTTCGGCTGCGCCCCCGGTACGGGGAGTTTACACGCCCAAAAAAGCGAGGTGCAGCGCTTGGTTCAAGAAGGGACTGGAGCACCGTCACTCTCCTCCCCACAACCGCCAAGGCAGAGCTCCCGCCTGAGGCACTGGATCACGCCACGCCTATCCCTGCCTGAGAG